>NC_047079.1:1052112-1176477 GCF_902459465.1 Asterias rubens | reverse complement strand
TTTTGTTTTTACTTCATATTTGTAATAATACTGTAAAACTGTTATCGTTAACCTTTGATGAAATAAATACATGTACATTTATAATGAATACCGTATAAGTAGTATAATATAATTGGTTAATCTGAGATGTTTGATGTATTGTTATTGTGGTTATTAATTGATTTTTAATAAAATAAAAAAAATAATACAAAATAAAAAACGACTCAATTAAGTGAGTGTAAAGGACAACACCGAATCAGAGTACTGTTTCCGTCTTTCACGCGTTATATACTTGTATTCAGTATCTACTTTTAATGTATAAAAGAAGAGAATTTTGAAATAAGGGTACGGCCATTAGTTACGTACATTTAATGAGGGAGGGGGTGGGGATCTTTTATAGTGGTGGGGTCAATACGGATGGTGGGTCAATAAACCGGGTGTTTGAAAAAGGGAAGGGGGACTTTATTTAAATTGGGTGGAACGCGCAAGTTGGTGGCGCTTTTGTTATCTTTGGGGTTTGATAAACGAGGTTGTTTGGGGATCAAATTGGGGGCGCCCTTTGTTCCGTTTGTAAAGAGGGTTATTGGTATTAAAAGTAAAAGCTGAAAAGTCGTTGGGGGTAACAGGCTGGAAACATTAGATAAGTATAATTAGTGAAGGGCGGAGTGGGGTGGGATCTAGGATCTTTGATATGGTTGGGGTCATCAGGGATGGTGGGTCATAATGATCAGAAACCGGGTGTTTGGTGTGGGTATATTGGGGTGAAACACATCAGTTGGTGGCGCTCTTTGTTACCATTGGGTCTGAAGATAAACGAATTTTGGAGCCGAGTTGGGGGCGCCCTTTGGCCCGCTTTAGTCAAAAACTAAAAAGATGTGGTTTGAGTGTGTCTTGGGTGGTACGCTTTTCATCCAGAAATGGTTGCAATTATAAAAGAGGGTTGTGTCGATAAGGGTTTTTTCATTTTATGAAATGAGTTCCATTCTTAAACACCCGTTCACTTGCGTCATCGCGGGTCCTACCGGATCAGGAAAAACACAGTTTGTGTCGCAGCTATTGAACCCATCGGGCGGCGATGTCATTCAACCGTCTCCGCAAAATATTGTGTGGTGTTATGGGGCTTATCAGGATGCTTATGATCGGTTGTCCAACACCGTCCCCGACATTCGTTTTGTGGAGGGATATCCCGACGACCTTCTCTCCTCCTTGGACAGAACGAAGAGAAACCTGGTTGTGATCGACGACCTCATGTCAGAATCTGGTAATAACAAAAAGATTTCCGAACTTTTTACCAAGGGGAGTCATCATCACAATCTGTCGGTTATACTCATACTGCAAAATCTGTTTTACCGGGGTAAAGAAATGCGCACAATCAGTCTGAACGCGCATTATATGGTGCTCTTTAAAAACCCAAGAGATGCTTCACAGATCACGCACTTGGCACGACAGATGTATCCGAACAAACCAAAATTCATGGTCGAGGCCTATCACGACGCAACGAGTTCCCCCTACTCTCATCTCTTTGTGGATTTGAAACCGGACACCGAGGAACACATGCGCCTCAGATCTAACATCTTTCAGGGTGAATACCCCACGGTTTACGTTCCGAAAGTATAAAATAAAACTACTCCCGCGTTGCGGTTTCATTTGTAAAGATGTCTCGTCGCGTGCACAAGCACGCTCCCTACCTCCACGTTTTGGCAAAGGGTTCAACAAAACAGCGCCAGGGAGTGATTGACGGAGCTGGCAAAGACCTAATAACCTGTCTCTGTGAGTGCGCCCTCAACGTTTTGAACGGTAACGTTTCCCTAACACCCGCCGATAGAACCAAACTGAGAAGACACAAGCAAAAACTGAGAGCGCTGACCAACGGGAGGACAAGCCTTCGGAAGAAGAAAACAGCTTTGAAACAGAAGGGGGGTTTCCTTGGTGCGTTGCTGACACCGGTGTTGACCGCTCTGGGTGGACTGCTTTTTAAGTAAGCGTTATGGAGCATACAAAGAAAATGGTACTCGTACCGCAAGACACTCTCGCCAGAATGCAGGCGTCTAGACGCATGGAGCAAACACCTATCACCTGCGTCGTGCATGGTTTGGACACCGATCTGAGAAAGTTGCTCGACAGACAGGATCTATCTGAAGGAGATAAAATTAAGCTGTATCAACAGACACTACAGCGGTATATTGCGCTGAACAAACAGAGGACGGCTCCCATGTCTATGACCCTCAAAAACGAACAAACCACCAATTCGGATGGTCCTCCAAAGTTGGATAAGGAACAACCGATTGATGCTACTGAGACGAAGTCGATCGACACAAAACCCTTACTCAAAGTGGGCTTGAAAGAAGAGCTGAGCGACGACGAGGAAGATAAATTTGAAGGGCTATCCAAATTGTTTGCGTCTGCATCCCATCTCCCAGCCAAAAAGCAGAAACTCTCTCCACCTGTCAAGAAGAGGAAAAGTAAGCGACTTTATTCGACCAGGAAGCAAAAGTGGACGGCGTTATAAATCATGCACCGTACCTCAAATCCTTCATTAGAAGACCGACTTTCGCAATGGAGTGTTGTCCTCCCAAACCAGAGTGCACACCGCCAAATATACTGAAAAGACTCCGCTGTCTGTGGGTGTGTTGCAACAGCACACTCGTCATTGAAGATTCCAATTTCGTCGATGGAGGAGTACCTAAAGAAGGTGTATTACGACACAAACCATCCTTCTGGTTTCGGTGGTGTGAATGCTGCCTACCGCGCGGTTAAAAAGACGGAGTGGACATCAGCAGGAAACAGATCGTTAGATGGCTGCGCCAACAACCTACATACACGCTACATAAACCAATCCGGAGGCGTTTCAAACGGAATCGGGTCATCGTGGGTGGTATCGATCATCAATGGCAAGCCGATTTGGTAGACGTTGCCTCAATCTCTCGACAAAATGATGGTCTGAAGTTTTTACTGACGTGCATTGACATATTTTCCAAGTTCGCCTGGGTCGTCCCCCTTCGAGATAAAACGGGGACGTCGCTAATCAAGGCCTTTGAACAAATTTAAAAGATGGGCGTAAACCACGCGCGCTCCAGACTGATAAAGGTTTGGAGTATACAAACCAAAATTTCAGAGTTTCCTAACGAAAAATAAGATTGACTTCTTTACTACTCACAATGAAACAAAAGCCAGTATAGTGGAGAGGTTTAACAGAACTATCAAAACTAAAATGTGGAAGAACTTCACGGCTCAAAACAAGTACGCCTACGTAGCCTTTTTACCAAAAATGGTGTCCGCCTACAACCGCTCGTTTCACAGGAGCATAAAGAGAACACCTACGTCAGTCAGCCCTGCAAACTCCGAAGAGGTATGGCATACTCTGTACGGTATCCCAGATAGCAAAGATTCCATCGTCACCTCCTTCAAATTTAACCTTGGGGATACGGTTCGCATAAGTATGGCAGCGAGAACTTTCAGTAAGGGTTACCTCCCCAACTGGACCACCGAACTTTTTACCGTCAGCAATAGAACTCCACGGAATCCGCCGGTGTACAAATTGACAGATTACAATGGCGAAGAATTGAAGGGTACATTTTACAAACAAGAACTACAAAGAGTCGACAAGAATGACGAAATGTATGAAGTAGAGAAAGTGTTACGCACTAGAAAACGACGTGGTGCGCTGGAATACTTTGTAAAGTGGCTGGGATATCCAGACAAGTTCAACAGCTGGGTGAAAGGGCTAGTGGGTATATAGTACGTGGCTCACGGATCGCCGGCCAACATTTGACGTCCAAGAGAGGATCGAGATGGATTCGTTTTACGTGACGCTCCCAAGCAACAGCAGCGTGGATACCTACCCAGACAATGCTCTAAGTCATTACAGCGTGAATTTACCCACTGCTTTGTCGTTCGAAGGGGACTGGGAGGTGAGTCTAGCCGAGATTACTTACCCTCGCAGGTGGCTCAACATTGTAGAAGGTCACAACCACATCTACTGCAACGCTGAAGAGACAGGAGGAGGCATACATAATCACCACATTCCCGAGGGTTTGTACCAGACACCGGATGATTTAATAGCAAAGATAACACCCCCGATCGGCCATGGAGACAAAATACGCATCAAGTACAATAAATACCTTCAAAAGGTAATCGTGAGAACAGATGATGACGTTAATATTACTTTTGCCGAACGTATGGGTTACCTATTCGGTTTTAAAAAGGCTATGTCTATCACTGGTATAGAGAAAGCACCCCACGTCGTGGATATGAAGCAAATCCACAGCCTGTTCGTGTACACCGACATCATCGAGTACAACATCGTTGGGGACACGAGAGCACCTCTTCTACGTAATGTGAGTGTGGAAGGCGAATACGGTGATATTGTAACAAAGACGTATGATAGTCCGCATTACGTTCCTCTAAAACAGAGATTCATGAGCACAATCCACATAGATATAAGGGATGACGTGGGCCATTTCATCCCATTCATCGGTGGGAAGGTCATCGTGAAACTACACTTCAGAAAACGACGCTCCACGTATTTTAACTGATCAACACAACTGACAGCATGAGAAACCGCTTCGTATCCCACCCCGGACACTATGTGGAACATTACACGCGACAACTCGGGCGTGGCCACCCTGTCTTTCGTGGGGCTCTCACTCAGAAAGGTTTCGGACTTGGTAATATTTTGGGCGGGCTCTTCCGAACGGCCATGCCCCTGATCACTCAGGGGGCTAAGACATTGGGACGTCAAGCACTGCGCACAGGCTTGGGAATTGCACAGGATGCTATGGAAGGCAAGAATGTAAAGACAGCGGCGAGGTCAAGACTCAAACAGACTGGACGTCGTTTAACTAGGCGGGCTGTTCAAAATGTAGATTCCCGACTGACTCGACCTGCTAGACAAGGTATAAAACGAAAACACAATCGGAGAAGAGCCACTTCAACGTCTGGGAAGTGAACGAGACGATCACTCGATATCTTCGACTAGCCGCTCCGAGACTATAGTTCCACCATGGCCCTGCTACACGACCACTCCGAAGAGTGCACAAAGAGTGAACTCGATCTCTTTACTCTACCACCCACCCAGACAAGTATAGAAAAAGGCCAGTACGTTGAGTACCACCCCATCTCTAATCTTGCCGACGGAGGTCCCATCCAGTTTTATGTTCCCGGTTCGAGCGAGGAATACATCGATCCTTCCCAGACTCAACTCTACGTCAAGGTGAAGGTGACCAAGGGTGACGGCACCGATCTTAAAGACACAGATGTGGTCGGTCCCTGCAACCTGCTTTTACAGACCCTCTTCAGCCAAGTCGACGTGACCTTGAATGAGCGACTGATTTCTGCCTCCACTCCGACGTATCCGTACCGAGCCATGATCGAGACCCTTCTGACTTACGACAAAGGAGCCAAGGCATCGCAGTTGACGGCTTCAGGTTGGAGTAAGGATACCGCAGGCAAGATGGATAACGTCAACTGTACAGCTAGTGAAGCAGAGACAAATGCGGGCTTGAAGACTAGACGCAAGCGCATCCTAAACAGTCGAATCTTAGACCTGATTGGACCCATTCATGGAGATTTGTTCTGTCAGGACAAACACTTGATCAATGGAGTTGACCTGAAAGTCAAGCTGGTTCCTTTTGTCTCATGGCTTCCGGGGAAAACCCCACCTACAAAATTAAGATTATGGATGCATCGTTGTTTATTCGGCGAGTAACGGTCAGTTCTGCGGTGATGCTCGGACACATCAAAGCTCTGGAAAAAGGAACCGCCAAGTATCCCCTCCGACGCGTCGTCTGTAAAATGATGTCTGTACCCAGGGGAAACTTAACACTCACTCAGGATCACTTGTTCTTGGGTCAGCTACCCAATAGAATTGTGGTGGGTTGCGTGTCCAATGCGGCCTTCAACGGGTCATACTCCAAAAACCCCTACAACTTCCAGCATTTTAATGTTAATTACGTGTCGGTACATGTCAACGGCGAACAGATCCCCCACACCCCTCTGAAACCAGATTACGCCGCGGGAAGGAAAAACTGCGTCAGATCCTATCACACGCTGTTCTCCGGTATGGATAAAATGTACATGAATGAAGGCAACGACATCAGTCTGAGCGACTACCCAGACGGGTACACACCGTACGCTTTTGACCTGACCCCAGACTTGGCGTGCGGTGGACACTTCAGCTTGGTGAAGCATTGGAACCTTCGTCTGGACATGCACTTTGCCTCACCGCTCGAAGAAACCATCAACATCATCATCTATGCCGAGTTCAACAACATATTAGAGATTGATCAAGCTCGTAACATCATCTTCGACTACAACAGCTAGACGGAACGATCATGGATACCAACGAGATAACATTAATCTTAAAGAGAGACCGTATTACCCGCCAAGTCTTCAGGGGAGTGTTTGCGAGTGATAGAATACCGAAACATCACCTCCCGCATCCAAGCGCCATTGTTATCAACACGGATCCCTCAACTAAACCAGGACAGCACTGGGTTGTTGTTTACATCACCAGGGACGGTGTGGGAGAATACTTTGATTCTCACGGACAGCCCCCAAGCCTGTCGTTTATTACAACTTTTCTCAAAAAAAAACACTCGTCAGACTGTACATAATCGTACTAACTTACAGGGCCCACTGTCAGCTGTATGCGGTCAATATTCTCTGTTTTTCCTATTACACCGTTGTCGGAATATCCACATGGACACCATCGTTGGGTTTTTCTCAACCGATAAAGGGGGAAATGATGTAGCAGTAAACGATTTTTTCAGAAAAAAACTTTTCAAACTTTAACACAAAGGTGTACGACTTGTCCTTTGTTTCGCGACAAATTTCAAAGTCCTTGGCTTAAATGGTAGGAGGTGGATGGGAAGAGTCGTGTTTTCTATGTATGATAAGCGTATGAAGCATTTAATGTCGGGGGAGGAGGGGGGGGGATCTTTATAATTTTAAGTAATGTTAATAATCAGTAGGATGGTTTACTCAATAAAGTTTAGAAAGCCGATTTAATTAATTTTGTGTCTTTTTCCTTTATTTGTTGTTCGTTGTCTCTGTAGGACTCCCCCACCCCTTTCAAAGTTTGAATAATGTTTAACCCCAATCCCATTTCACGTTTACTTGTGACTATCATTGAGTAACAGGCCCTTTAGAAAACGCACACAATTATAACGTACGACGGACACAAATCATTTAGTTTCTTTAAAAGAAAAACAGCTTTAATGACAACAATTACATGTCTTACAACTCAAGTTACAATTTTAACATATGAAAGTAACAAACTATAGGAAAGGTGTACAATTAGTTACAGTGGGACGAATTAGAAACTTGTTCAGACGCGTTCGGGAATGGGATGTGACGTCATACAAATTACTCCACTACCTTGTCACACATCCGTTGAATTTAATCACTTAGGCGCCTTGTCAAAACGTCCAAGCCGTTCCATTCCGCGTGCATTCTGCGTGAGTCCGCGGATTTTTGTAACAAAAGAACCCGTAGCAACCGGGCATGTCCACGGCCACGACGGCTCATTTACATGTCAATAAACATGAATATTCCGGGGGCTCCGCGGAGCTACCGGTCGGCCATTGTAAGGTCCAGCTTATGAGCTGACCGGCGGAACCGCGGAGGAACGTAGGTGGTCAACAATGGTTTTACCTTTGCAGATTAAAAAGCAAAGTAAGGGTGGATGTGTAACTAAAATCCATTTCCTCCAATGTGTGACTTTTAAGACTTGGCTGGGCCTACATAACCAAAACATGAATTTTAAAAATGGTTGTCTTTATTCCCGGCTTCGACTGACAAAAGTTCCAGGCTACGTGCAAACTCCGTTCCAAGTGGGTCAGAGTATCCAGGGGACAATTTTAACTGTTCGTTCTTACTTTCCAAGCGGAAAACATTAGTTTCTTATTTATAAAATCCCAAGTCACCGTCACCAATGAACAAATATACACACCTGTGCGAGTGTGTCTCCATGTCAAAACAACCAGATAGTCTGGTTTGTCCAATGTCTGAGGGGGGAGGAAGCCACAGTTTCAGAGACCGGTGTTTCTATTGGCTGTTGAATTTCCATAAAGCGCGTAACGAATGTTTTCATTGGTCGATTTTGCCCTACTGCCAGAGCAGCATATTGTATTCAACATCATGGAAGAAAACGTTTAGTAGTCGCGGCGGGGGTGATTTCTTATTAATTTAGCATCGTTTTTCTTGCGGGAAAATATTGATTAATAATGTGAATGGTTTCAAGTTAAAAATCGATATTTTTGTATCAAGCATAAATGTTGCAAATTATGCTTCGCAAATTGGATCGCAACATTTGCGATGCACTTTTTACAATTGCATAGCAAATCATCAAAATTGCATCACAAATTGCGATGTGATACAGGCGAAATCGTTCCCTGATTATCACATGCACTGGATGGTGTAATTGTCTTGTCGGTGCGGCCTGTCCGCTTCCAGGAGGATGGTATTCGCGAGTAGAAAATGTATTGTTCTGGAAGAGCACGGCCGGTCCGCGTCCAAGCCGCTGATATTCGTGACCTTAAAATACAACTTGTTTATTCATGAACTTATTGTTATACTAACAATAGCGCCCGGCAAGGATAGCTCATTAACTTCGCCGCGCTTCAACGCACATGGCCGTTCTTCCGCGGACTGTCCGAGGTCCTTAGCAACGGCGGTATTTGCTGTCCAGTCCGCAGACTGTCAGCGGAGGAACGCCCGGGACGTTTTGACAAGGCGCCTTAATAAGTTAAGACATAAGCGCCTTCCTTCGTAATACATAACACCAAATACAATGATGACCCCGGTCTACTAAGACGGGATGGCACTAGAGACAAAGGGCGAGATAAATAAATTTGAATCTGCATACACGCATGTACACGAACACATTATAATCCTCGACCAACCCTTTTTATTCTTCCACGACGGCTTGCTTGTCAGACGTCGTGGAAATCAACCGCTTTGTTTTCACTTCGTGAAAATACAACCGAGACGTAGACGTCTCGGTTGTGCTGCGTGGTTTTGTGATGCGGCGCTTCGTGATTTTAAAAAAATCACTAACGCACCGCGAACTGAGTACAAACAATAACGGTTTGCACTCAGTTACACTGTCGTGAGACAACTACTGCGGTGTTTTTCAAACACCACTCAACATAATGCCACGCATAATGTTAACCCCCCTCCCCCACGTATCGGCCCTTCGGGCCAAACCCCTTACCGTTGCGTGGCTCGCCCTAATTACATTAGCCCACCTCCGCCAGGGTCGACACACCTCACTTCCAGTCCGGCAAAACAACATTGAAAACAAGCCATATTTGCTTGCCGGACTGCGATTAGGTGTGCGTTCCTTCAACATTACTACTGGCGGGGTCGTGGTCGTAGATGAAGGACCCGGCCTGCCTTCGGCCAAATTAACGCGGGGTCCAGTGGGAACGGGGCCTAAGATACTGTTGATTTTAGACAGACGCTTAAGACCTCGTACCACTCCCCTTGTCCATTGTTTTACTTATTGTTATGAACAAACAAATATCTGTAAATGCAGGAGAAGATTGTTGAATAAATAAATAGCATTGAAGAAGTCGAGGGCCCAGTAATTTAATAAATACTCAATGCATGTCAATGAGGGGCCAACCATTTATTAAGAACGTATACATTGAGGATCAACTATTTCGAATAGTGCTAAAAAAAACGCCAAGATATTTTGATTCGGTTATTACAATTTACAGTCCATCATTACGGAATCATCAAAACGTGTATGTAATAAGATTGTATGCACATTCAATTGTTAAGGATTTGTAACGCTGACACGCCATCCGCTATTTACGCGGGGAGGGGTGGGGGTAGGGAGGGGAGGGGAGGCGTTGGTGAATCCATTATGACGAATCAAGCCGTTAAATCACAGATTTAAACATCGTTGTTTTTTTCTGGAGGGCTTTCGTAACTATAGGTTTTTCGAGGTGATTTTTTTTAAACAAATCTTATTACAACTCCTCATACAATTATGTTAAAAAACCGTTACAGCAACACAAAGTGTAAAATTGACCGACATAGTATACCACTTTAGTAAAATGCAGAGTTAACCTCGGCACAATACTTTGAAGGAGTCCCATTTTTTGTAAAACTTCACAGTAGATTAATTGGTATTCAAAAATACAGATGTGAAGTTGATGTTATAGTACAAGTACCGATATAGAAAATGGCCATTTGAAATATGAAATTAAAGTTTAAGAACCGATAATTTATTTTCAAGGTTCAAAGGCCAAAGAATGAATGAAATGATAAGTTATTGCTATTCTATACTTTGATTTCAACATAATGGATTTAAGATGGTTAATTTGGATCTATATGCTGACTGCAGGAGGCAATGTGCTATCACAAAGTAAGTATGCATAAAGTGGTTCTCGCTTGAATAGAGTAGAGCCCCATTTGACTTTTCAACGGATCAAATTAATTTGAATATGATAGTGTATGCAGACTTAGTGATCTATTTATAGAATATGATGCCATTGTTTCACGCGAGATCTGGTTGTACGAGAGCTCTGTTGTTTTGCTTGTTGTTATCTCGTGAATAGAACCCGAGTTTTTGACGCAATGTGCCCTGTTCCATTGTCTTTTATTGATAGTTTAACGACGTACGAATACAACAAATATTACAGACGAATATTTGTTCTCGAAAAAACACAGAAGATGATAGTCGAGACAAAATACACCTTAATCTCATAACAAAATACCCGGTATATGTCTTTCGGTATTGCAATAAATATGCATGTATCACCGTCTTAATATATAACAATAAGGTTTAGAACTATAGGCCAATTAGATATCTGTATAGTGACCAAAAGGTCATTAAACGAAAATGAATACCCCCATAATCAACAAATGGATGTTTAATTTAGTAAATGAAAGTGTTTTTTTTTTCCAAAATTATTTTTTAAGAGCACTCTTGGTCAATTTATTCTATTTACTAGGAGCTTCAAAATATGCAAAAGTTAAATTTAGTATTAAACCCAAACAAATTGCACTAATGATCTTCGAGTTCTAAGAAGACGACACCAGGTAAAATCCATTGTACTCGATCATGTGCGCGCGCTCAGAACTGTCAAGTCATTGCAATCATGGTTTGACCTGTCACTTAAGGTACGGAGTCCCACAGGGGTCGGTATTGGGGCCCCTCCTGTTTAACATTTACATGCTACCCATTGGTCAAGTCATTCGCAATCATGGTTTGACCTGTCACTTCTACGCAGATGATACTGTCCTGTATGTATCAGCTTCACCAACATCAGATGGTGTAACAATGTGCACTTCACTTATTGAGAGATGTTGCACTGACATCAAACGTTGGATGAACTCAAACTACATGAAACTCAACACTAACAAGACCGAGCTGCTTGTTATAGGTACACCTGGACATTTAAATAAAGTTCCTGCCTTCAACGTAAACATTGGAGATGACTGTGTAGAAGTTTCAAAACAAATCAATGATCTAGGGGTTGTATTTGACCGTAACATGAACATGCAAACTCATATTCGTGAAGTAGCTCGTAATGCCATGTACCATCTACATAACATCAGTAAAATTAAACAATATCTGACTTACTCAGTTACTGAACAGGTTATTACATCTCTAGTTATGTCCAGGGTTGATTATTGTAATGCTCTGCTTGCAGGTCTTCCTCAATCTACGATTGCACCTCTACAACGTGTCCAAAATTGTGCAGCTAGAATTCTTACAGGTACTAGAAAATTTGATCATATTACCCCTGTTCTCATGAAATTGCACTGGCTTCCGGTATAAAGTATCGTATTATTTATAAAATTTGTCTGCTAGTTTTTAAATGTATAAACAGTCTAGCTCCACGCTATCTTTGTGAACTATTGCTTACGGTTAACTCAACTTCTCGTAGGACCACACGTTCATCCTCAGATAAAACTAGATTGCAACCTGTGAACACTAGATTATGTACTTACAGTGACAGAGCTTTCTCTGCAATAGCACCTCGTCTGTGGAACCAGCTAAATGTTTGTCTCAGGGAGGAAAACTCCCTCTGTAGCTTTAAATCTGGGCTTAAGACACATCTTTTTAGGGAAGCATTTTTAACTTAAAGCCATTGGACCCTTTCGGTAAACAGTATTGTCCAAGGCCCACACTTCGTGTATCACAACTTTTATATCAAATAACAAACTTGTGAAAATTTGGGCTTAATCGGTCATCGGAGTCGGGAGAAAATAACGGGAAAAACCCACCCTTGTATCCGCGCGTTTCGCCGTGTCATGACATGTGTTTGAAATAAATCCGTAATTCTCGTTAACGAGAATTGATACTGTTTTACTGTTTTCTCAAAAAGTAAAGCATTTCACGGAATAATATTTCAAGAGAAGTATTTCACCACTACCTTCCGTAAACCCTGTAAGTTATTTGTAAATCTGCGAACTTTTTATTTTTTGTCTGTACCGAAAGGGTCCAATGGCTTTAAAGTATTTTTCTATGTTCTTACTGCCCTGCCCTAAAATTGTTGTTGTTGTAAAGCGCCTGGGAGCATTTTTAATGGATTTGGCGCTATATAAATGTTTATTATTATTATTCATTATTATTAGCAAAGACAGCCAAGATTATAGTGTTTGCAAACAGTAAAACAAACAACCCAAAACATGACATCTGTTAACTTTTTTTACAACCGCTTAAATCAGACCGACTTTTTTCAGTAATATCACTTTTGAATCATACAGTTAAAAAACAAAAAACGCCAGGCCTAAATGAGAAACTGACTGGATACATTTTAGTTTAGTGTTTGATGAAAACAAATCACAAAAACAAATTACTTGGACATTTATGAACCTGCGATCTTTATATTAACGTAGCCCTGGTGTTTCCTTGCCTTGTCAATATACTTGTTCGCCGTGGCCAGAGACGTGGCCAGAGACCAGTGACCCGCTCTGTGAAAATGAGTAAAATTTCGCGCAATGCATTAGCGTGCAATGGACGGTTACATGTGGAAGGGGTCGTTGTGGAGAGGTTTTTATTTTGTAACAATGTTTTTTGTTCTACTTCTTTAGGATCTATATTTTCATTGTCAATATTCAGATAACTTAATTTTAGCCATGAAGCTATACAAAAAAACATGATTTTCTTAAGTGAACGTACTTTTGTTTCATGTGTGCCCCTTTTATTTCTACATAGCGCGAAGTATCGCTGATTTGTATTCCTCGCAGTTTTGTCGTTCGGTACAAATTGTTAGACCAACAGAGGGCGTTATTTATAATACTCGGATGTTATTGTGGGCTTATTTGTGTGTTCGACCCCCCCCCCCCACCATTTTGTAAATATTATTTCAAATATGACGTCAAGATCACATGGGGCTCCCCAAGGTGATCAACCATTTCCCTCCAATAGACCGTGTAAGTCTCACGATGATAAGGTCACCACTGAGCTTCCGGGCACCACAGAGCCATCAGCTGGGGGAGATTAACGTGCGTGCAATTGTAGTGTGATTTTGTTTCTGTCTGATCACTTTTTGTCAATCCCCAAAACATATTTATCGAATGATTACATTTACAGTTATCAATCACTAAAATCTGTAAACTTAAACAAATTAAAAGGAAGAGGTAATGCGCCACCATCCGGCTCGAAGTGTCCGATTGGTAAGCAAAGTGAATGTGTTGACTACACTAGCACACCGAAGTTAGTTTTGTTTAAATAAACATAAAATTTTCATCTTATTCGAGCAAAAAAATCAACCTAATTCTTTCTATGACACATCATTGCCCCCTGGGACCCAAACTCCCACGGCAGTTTCGCTTTTAATCATTGAACAGACATTGGTTACATTTTAAATAAAATTGTTACCTAAAAAAAAAAAAAGAGGTCAAATAACAAGAAAATACATTGTCAATATTAATGTATTTTGTCAGGCTAATTTGCAAGCACATAAAGCAACATAAGGCCAGTTGTGTATTGCTTAGTTCTACATTACACGAACGTTTTACTACTCAAGTCAAGCTTTTTTTTCAACAAACTGAGGATTTTAATTTGAAGACACCTTTTCTGGGGTACGTAACACCAAACAATAAGTTAATGGCTAAATTCTGTTGTTTTGAAGCATTTTCTAATGCCTTTCAAAATTCAACAAATAATTGTAAGCATAAAAACCTTACTTGGTAATGAGCAATGGAGAGATGTTATTAGTATAAAACATTGTGAGTAACGGCTCTCTCTGAAGAAAACTAGTTTTTGAGAAGAAGTGCTTTCTCGAATTGTTGGGGTCTCAAATTCAAGGCATCTGAAAGCACACAACTTGTGCGACAAGGGGTGTCTTCCCATTATTCTCTCGCAACTTCGACGGCCAATTGAGCTCAAAATAATGTTCACGGGTTTGTTAATTTAAGAATATGTTGAGATACACCAAGTGGAAAGACGTGACTAGTGCTCGAAAGTTTCCTAATGTGTCCTGCCTTTGCCCTTAAAGGGTAATTTTAAACTGATTTTCAATTGTATCCTTTGTTTTCTCAGAGTCTACTTCCGCACAAATGCTTTTGGGAAACAAGAATATTCAATGGAGCAAAACAAATTAAATGAACACATTGCGAACAAAATGCATTTACTATTTACAACTTTTGGATGAGATTGAAGTCTTTTTGATTGTTTAACACGTTACGCAGGATTCCGCTTTGGGCCGGTGTTTCATGGAAATCTGTTCCCTGAGATTCTGTCCCGATTTTGGGGAGGTGTGTCAGGAGATTATGTTCTCCCAAAATTCCCTCCCCCTTATACGGTAAACTTGTTACAAACTACTTGTGATAGCGCCTTCGTTTAAGTCACCCTCACTCAGCCCATGTTATAGTTTCCCAAACAGGGGAAAGAATCTCCGGCAGCAGTCCTGGAGAATTGCGCGTGGCCCTTGAGGTAGTTTCCTCCTCCACAGTGAGCGGTGACCATGGTGATTTTTTTTATTTCGAAAGCACCCTCTTTTGGTTCAATCTGCTTCAGACCGTAATGATATCAGAATTTCCGACGACAAATCAATAGCACTCCGGCTCTTCGTTAACTGCGGCCCCTACCAGCCTGGGGAACCTAGGAGGGACCAGTTCATTCCGTTTGTTTGCAGTTTTTTCGAAAGCAAAAAGAAAACATCATGTTCTGTCGCCAGTCAAATGAGCCGAGTTTTGTTCCTCCGACAACGGAGCCTACAATCCCGGCCAAAATGCTTGGATGTTGAATGTAACGCAGAAGACCGGCAGTCGGAACCAACATTGAAATGGGGCAGGGGGGCCCAAAAAGATATGGCAGGGATTGCAGTCTGGGTAACAACACCGCACACTGAACGGTCGTAGTAAATATAAGCAAAAGAGGGCGCTATTGTAATCTTCATCCCCTGGTTTCCAAGAAAACGGTGTTCGCAAGCACACACACAACCAACGTTCGGATCTGCACACATCACATCGTCAGTGTTGACAAATTTATACGAAGAGAGCGCTTTGAAAATATATTCCCAATTAAAATAACACCACAGAGCCACAGCGCCCTCTACGTATATTTTCTTACAGTTTGCCGTCTACATAGGGTGCGTTCGATTAGCTTCCCTTGGTCGGTGCTCACTCGGATAAGAGCTAATCGAACGATCACACTCGCCCTCTCGTGGTGACGGCATGCACCTCAGGTCACCCCAAGTGATCCACTCCACAAGCAGGGCACTGGGGCCTGACCCGGGTGAGCCCCTGGAATGACGTTAAGGCTATTCGAACGTACCGGGGGCAGACCGGGGTTGACCTATGGAAGCTATACAAACGCACCCATAGATTGTTGGTTGTGTACAGGGAGAGGCGACCGGGTTTATTAGCTGTTCCGACCAACCGTCGGAACAGGTATTGTTTTCGTCGAGATTTTTATTATTTTTATTATTATTATTATTATTCTTTGTTTCCGCCAAAACCCCATAGCATTTGCACACGCTCTTTATTTAAGTCTATTCTCCTAGACCATAAGTTCAAAAGAGTGAAATCATATACCAAATTGAACCTTAGAACATAAGCTTTACTCTAAATGTAAACAAAATTAAAAATCTTAATTAATTAACAACGTAATCTTCATTTGAACATAACTGGATGCAGTCGCTTCCATGTTATTGTTAAATATTCTCTTTGGTAAATGCCACACAGTATGTACCTATCATGAGTTGTGCCTTCTTGAGATGAGTCTACGCGTTTGAATAAAACTGGATGCAGTCACTTCCATGTTATTGTTAAACATTCTCTATGGTAAATGCCATACAGTATGTAACTATCATGAGTTGTGACTTCTTGAGAGGAAGTCTACTCATTCTGTTTTCCCACCATCGTTCAGAACCCATAACAATCTAACCGAGTTCCGGGCCCATATACTTTGCACGCGACAAAGTACGAAGGTTTAGGGATTTCGTTCAAACGAACGTGCGTAATTGAATAGGGGTTTTTGACGACGAAGACACACCATCGTGTCCACAGATTTACACTAAACTTAAACAGTTTGAAGATAATGATAGTTGAAAGCTTCCCTTAAAATATTACTTGCTGTGGTGTTGTAGTTTTTGAGAAATTAGTGAAAAAAACTGTCAACGTATGACTGGGACCGAGTTGATTTGGGACCGAGTTGACCGGGTTCGTTTCAGGCGACGAGCGTGGACGACGAAAATAGAACGCCTGGGATTTGGACTCATTTACGGGTGAAGTCACCTTGTTTGCGCCGGGGACCATTTGCCGTTTCTATTGTGGTTGAGTGGGTCATTTGTATAGAGCTGCTTATAATAAATAGGCAAAACATTTTGCTTTATAAAAATGCAGAAATTGAGCAGAATACCTGGATTCACGACTTGTACAAAATGAGGAATGGTATTTGCTGTTTTTAGCTTCTTTTTGTGTTTTAAAAGCTATATGTAGTTTGGTCTGGTCCTGTGCCAATGACTTTTTAAAGGAAGAAACGCAGCGCTCACGTAATCAGGGAATTGTGCTTACGCTAAGCGTAATTAACAGCTTAGCAGGGAATGTGTTCTTGAGCGTCACAATTCGCAACAAAAAATTTTCTACAGTTGACTTATTGTGCTCAATTCCTGTGAAACTGTCACTACAAAAACAGTGACTTAAAAATTTGATTTGCATTCACAGGACAACCGTGCTTTATAATTAGTTGTGCAAAAGTAGGCCGGGGCGACTAGTGTGCTTAAGTGTTAAAGTCGCGACTACAAATTTTTAGAGAGGTTTCGCAAGCGTGCGGATACAGTTACAGACACGGATATGATAACCGTAACCGTTCACATCAGCCATGTGTTGAATTTTGTTTCGCAAACTATAGGTATGTTTCACTTGAGTCGCTCGCATTCATCATGAGTGTTTTTCTGACATACGTATGACCGATTAGAGACCCCGTGTTTTATACACTACATTTTCTCATCTTTTTGCTTGCAAATGACTAAACAAATTATATCTATATCAAGCACGATGTGAAAGCTATTCCGTGGGAAATATCTTTGATCGAGGACAAAAATACAACTAAAAATCTGCAAAACAGTATCCATTTATCTACGACGTGTATAAGCTCCCGTATCCATTACGAACGTATATGCAAAATACGATAGTCGCGGATACGCGTCACTTGAACACACAAAGTGTCGACGTATCGGTGTCTGTATGTTTATCTGTACACTTGCGAAACCTCTCTATTATTTGAGTCGCGACTACTGTTTTTCTCTACTCCATAATAATCATGCCCACACGTTGACTACAAAACTAGTCCCGACTACCTGTTTGGTGAAACAGTTGTGTTGCTTTCTACTAATCGCAACATAATTAATGTTGCGCTTGCAGCACATTGCGGCACAAATCTTGAGAATGCGTAATTTATCTCGACAAGTGTCGTAGTTGGGTTTGAGGTGCGACTAGTCGAGTAGTAAATTTCACTAGTCACCTAGGCCTATCATGATGGGAACTTGCATACTGAAAAATCCTGTGCGAATCAAATATTCAGTGCTCAGCAGAAGCAGTGTTTTCTGCGCTTACGTCAAGCGAAATAGACTACTAAGCAGGGATTTATTTTGTTTGTGTGCTTCCAAGCTCGCACTTTGTATTCCGTGCTTGCACAGTAAGCAGAAACCGGTGATCGTAAGCGCAGAGTTTGGTGGTCGTTAAGAGTTAAGCAAAATCCCCTCGTGCTAAATCTAACATCAAACCACTGACCAAATACAAGGATTTTATCCTTAATGTAGTTTTTTGTGACATGACATTGGACTCTTGAATTACTGCATTAAACTCAAGAAACCAACAAATCAAACAATCCTGAGTCAAATATTAGTTTTATTTACATTTATTAAACTTTTTAACTGAACTTTTTGAGATAAACATTTCAACTGAACATTTGACTAGTAATAACATCTCCTCTAGTATACAGACCACTCATATTACATACCGCCCTCTAGTGACAGTAAAAAATATTTAATGGAAGACAACAATAGCAAATTTGTAAACGCTTTTTGTTTCAGCCTATTCTCCTAAACCATAACTTGAAAAGAGTTATATCATATATCAAAGTAAAGACTAGGACCTAAGCTTAATTCCTCATGTAATTTTGTTTTTAAATTCTTTATTAATTAACCACGTGACCCTCATTTGCATATTTAATTGGGAAATCTTTGTAACACCATAGTTCAAGAAGTACCGGGCCAATTTTTAACCTGTTTTTAAACTGAACATTTGACTAGAAAAAAGGAGATGTTGATAGTAAGACCACTCATCTTACATACCGCCCTCTATTGACCAGTAAAAATATTTAATGGAAGAAAACCAAAGCATAGTTTGTAAACGTTTTTTCTTTAAGCCTTATCTCTCAAACCATAATACGAAAGAATGCGTTTATTATACCAAATTGAAGCTTAGAACATAAGCTTTACTTAAAATGTGTTTTTTAAATTCTTAATTAGTTAACCACGTGACCCTCATTTGCATATTTAATTGGAAAATCTTTGTAGCACAATATCTCAACAAGTACAGGGCCGATTCTTACTCTGTTTGTAGTTAAAGACTCCTTGGGGATTGGAGATTAATTTGAAAAACCGTGACCTCAAGTTGACCTCTACTTCCGGGTCAACCGGAAGTGGGACCACATCTCAAGAAGTACACGGCCGACTTTTAGACTGTTTGTAGTTATAGACTCCTTGGGGATTGGAGATTAATTTTGAAAAACCGTGACTTCAAGTTGACCTCTACTTTCGGGTCAACCGGAAGTATGACCATATCTCAAGTACTATACAACCGATTTTCAATTTTTTTTCAGTTTTAGACCCCTTAGGCGTTGAAAATATACTTTGAAAAACCGTGACCTCAAGTTGACCTCTACTTCCGGGTCGACCGGATGTGGGACAATATCGATTATTAATTTAAGTTAGAGACTCCTTGGGCATTGGAGATTAGCCTTAGGTTACCGTGACCCCATGTCGACCTCTACTTCCGGGTTAACCAGAAGTGGCACCATAACTCAAGACACTGTTAAACATTTTCAAACTTTTTTCAGTTATAGACTCCTTGGTAATTTTAGCACATAATCCGAGCAAAAGAACACGGAACAGCTTTGTGTTTGTTCACAAACACCTAATGTCTAGTTTGTCGAGGCTTAGGTCCAATGCGCAGGTGCGTAAGTCAGTCAATGCATGTGCTTTTTAATGAGGCACTGGGACCGATTTGCTCGACTTCACCGGTCTCATCTGGCAACACTGGGAAGGGCTGATGAGCTTGTACAACTTACATCATTCATGGGGGTCTGGTCAATAATAAGAGAACAAGTTGAATTCTAGATTATCAGACTATAAGAAAATAATGCTTAACATTACTTAATTGTGCTGGGCAAACGGTTGTTATACCATTGTGCCATTTAAAAAAGCGTGCTCTGAACTATTTGACATAGCAACTTGAGTCTGATGATTTCAAATTTAAGGGTTTGCGTTCTTTTTGTAGGAGGACAAAAACACAATGTTCACTGATTTACATTAAACTTACACTGTTCAAAGTTAGTACAACGTTTCTCTTTAACAATTACTTGCTGAGGTGCTGTAGTTTTTGAAATGTAGAAAAAACAATGTTGGGGAAATTGTTTAGCTTGTAAACTGTGTTTAGCAGTAATGATATTTAAAAACTCATTATATATCCAAACGGAAAAAAAACTAAAACGATCGACTGATACTACGTCAATGTTTATTCCTTAAAATGTACTTATTTAAACAAACAAAATACACTATTTCTAGAACTATGATATATATATTAACGTTAGTACCCTAAAATAATGATTAGTAGTTTGTTGAGAAATAATGATTTGTAGCAATATATGTATAAATTATTATGTCATGTATTCTAACGTTAATGCAAACATTAAACACATTCAAGTGGTTTCGACGACCTCTAATGTTTTTTGTTTAATGTTACTGCCAACGACACTTTTATGTAGTAAGGGAGATCAAGATAAAATGCAATATTGTGTAACCAGCTCATGAGGAAAATTGTATTTTCCAAATTCACAGTAAGATGGTGCTTTTTTTGTTGGTAAACCTTCTTGATACAGCAAGATTGGTTTCATGCCGTTTTGACGGTTAAACCAATCGCTGTACAGAAATGTGCATCCCCTCTTTAACAAGTTATTGTGACATCATCAAACGTTTTATACAAAGGTTGTTCAAAACGAATACCCAATGTTTCACCTGCATTAAAAAGGTGCTCTCTCTTTTAAAAACAAACTCACGCGAAACTACGAGGAACAGTTATATGTTTCACAATATCGAGACGTGTTCGGGAAAGGAAGACACAAAAGAAATGTTTTCCAGGAACTTTAAAACGCTATGACCTTTTGATCAGAAGTTATCATTATTTTGTTTAATATCATAAGACATCAACATAAGACAACTGTTACCAGTTGTTAGGTGAATTATTTGTATTTTGTTGCTTCAATAGGGTACAGCCTTTTCCACCAATTTAAAATGTTTGAATAAAGATTGCAGGCATAACCGGCGGCCATAATTAATTCCATCAAGGAACATAAAGTTACAGTTGTTTTTATATACTATTAACTAAACTGTCGGTTTTTTATTGCGTAGTTTCATTTTGCATATTAATTTTGGAAAATGAATGTCGTAGAGTCGTTTCAAGGACTCATCATTGCACCCTCGGAATTACAGTAGAAATATAAAATTTTCCCGAAGATGTGATAAAAAAAAGGAAAAAAAGATGAACTGATATTTATCGCACTATTAACGTGACAGAAAAAACAACACATTTTAATGTTTTCGCCACAATAAACACGTTTGCAATACCACGCTCTAAAACATAATGTTTTTAATCAAACTAATTGTCCTACATGCATTAAAACAACTGTTTATTTATTATATTCATCTAAACAAACTGCCCCATCTAAACACAATTAACTAGGTGATTATTGTATTTCGAAACACATAAAGCGTTATATAAAACAGTAAAACGTTTCCGTGTGTTTTTATGTTTGATTTAGATTTCGTACAGCAGAAATCCAGTAAAAGACGTGTAATGGCCAGAGTCACTATATACTGGACCGTATACAGCTAAGTGAACTTGATCTCCATAGTGCAGGGGAATCACTGCACTGCTGCTCACTTGATGATAACCTGCATCGTCTACACGCCCTGTAACAATGGTGTTACCGTTCTTCATCAGCTGGACTAATAGGGCAGGCTCACTTGATGATTTCCGGACTGAGAACATCAATACGTATACCCCAGGCACATTACACGTAAACGTGCCGTTATTCAAATTGAAATCAGTCCCTTCCTCTGAAAACAATAACTCTTCAAAGGGCAGAGGATCCCATATGGATGGAGGGCTGAAGGCGGTATTTCTCACTGCAGTGAAGGCGGACCGTCGCGTACTACATTCACCTGCTTCACCAGTCTGTCCAGCTGGTCCAGGTTCACCTCTCTCCCCCTTCAGACCATTCATCCCAGGCAGACCTTGAGGTCCTTGTTTCCCTGGTTGACCGACTCCTTGATCTCCCTGCAGTCCATGATCACCTTTAGCGCCTGGCTCACCATCCAGTCCATTTGACCCCTTGTCTCCTTTAGCCCCGGGTTGACCTACCTCACCAGGGGAGCCTGCATCACCTCTCGGGCCTACAAGTCCTTGACCATGGTTTCCATTAGATCCGGGGATTCCCGGTATACCGGCTGGGCCCTGGCAGCAGGAGTTACACGTCAGTCCCGGATCAGGTGAAACTGCTGCTGTAGCCACCAATGACCAAACTTGCATAAAAGCCAAGACAATGGCCACTGCTATAGTAATCTTCATCTGTAAGTTAAAAGACAGACGGAAAACAAACAATTACAACATTTATAGCAATGTTGTTTTCGTAGCTGGGAGGGTTGGTCATGTGTCAGTTGGTCCAAACTTGTTATGTATTCGCCCGTAAGGTATAAGATTTGATAAAATGGTACATTAGTTGACTAACCGAATTAAATTCTAAGTTTGCTGAACTTAATCGGTAAATGGTTGTTAATTTTATTTTGAAATTACTTTCTTTTTCAAAAGAACTGGACTTATAAACAAAGCTAGCTTTATATAAATAGTTAGTTGTCAGAATTACCCCCCATTCTAATGTATGGTGTTTGTTTTGCAGGAGCAGATATACTAATGAATATGTATGTTTAAGTTTACACTAATGAATATGTATTTTTCTCCCCAAAGGTTGTGAACTCTTGTTATTATGCTAATTTTGTAACTTGGTTTATGAATAGGAGTGCAGAGGTCAGTGCCTTCCCTTTCCTTTTTATTGTCTGGTCACACAGGTTGGTTTGAATAATTATATATTGTTGTGCATTGAAGGATTGAGCTACTTTGCATGAAGTTGTGGTATGCACCATTTTAGGGAGTGGCAGTAGTCTCACATATAGGTTCTTATTGAAGAAGAATCATGAAATCTTGAGTGAGAGAAAGATAGAGAGAATTTGAATGGGTATTTGGAAGTGCCTATATCTCAACAGTGTCGCGCTACAATTACAACCCTTGAGGTTGTTCTTTTACTCAATTGTAATGCTAAATCAGAAACAGATTATTCAGGCTGTTATTTTAAGCATTTGATTGGCAGAGAAATGAGGCGGCAGAGATCGGCAGTTTGAGATTGGAAACAAGGAGAAAATCGTTAATTTAAAACTTGCTTATTATTTTTGAGGATAATGATTCTAATTGAGCAGAATTCTTGAAACTAAATTGTTCTTGGAAATGTGTATTTCATGCTGTATTAATGGAGCATTGGATTTGAATAGCTTTTTAATTTGAATACTCTGAATTTGTAGTTCACTTTTTTTTGAGAAGAATAAATCAGACAAAGAAATGATTTGAGAAGTGCATGTGTAATTATCAAAATGAAGGAGAGTATCAGGCATTATTGAATTTGTTTTAATAATTATGTTATAGATGGCCATGATATTGAGGTGGGAATCTAACCCTCTCCTAGAAGTTTAAAGGGACTATACCCTCCCTCATAGAGTGACAAGCGTTAATGGAAGTTCTGAGACGGACAAAAGGAAGGCAGGAGAGTCTATGACACGTGCCTACATAAAGTGTTAGAAGAAGAGTGGAGCAAGACATTGGTACCGGAGGACAGTTTAACCTTTGGACATTTTCACGGTGGGCCAATTTTATTCACCCAATATTTTGAACATTTTGGTCGGAGTTAAAGTCAGAGTTGAAGTCATAAGCTTTATTTGACAAGATTGAGACGAAGTGTTTTGAGTTTATTGATTAGTTTCCTAAGAATCAAAGATATAGATATTTTTTCAGAAATGGGGCAGTGTCCCCAGTTGTTCTAAATAAATGTAAAATAATTGGAAATACAATATCTTGTCAAAGAGACTTTTGTTCTAGAGTTAGCAAACTGTCTTTCGCGTCACGGTTGCATGGGGTTAGCTGTGACATTAGTTTCCAAAATGTTGTGGTATTTTTTAAAGCAACTAAATAGGGACGCCTTTAGAGTGTTAAAACTGTTTATAATTGATATTATTGTCAACAGAAGTGTCGTTGCCGAACGGTTTAGAGCACCGAACAGTGGTGTTTCTGATCAGAAGAGTAAGGGTCCGAATCCCGAGCCGGGACACTTATTGCTTCGTCCTTAGGAACGTAAAGCCGTCGGTCCCATGTGTTGTGTATAACGCATGTAAAAGAACCCAGTGCACTTATCGAAAAGTGAAGGGGTTCACCCAGTGTTGGCTGCTGTGTACGCCGTGCCACCTTGTAACTCCTTCTTAGGTGCTACATAAATGGTTTTCATCGAGTTCATCGAGTTCATCACTTCAATAAATTATCTTTCTGAAAGTTAGTAAAATTATACTCAGCGCCTTGAGTACCTTGTTGGTAGATACGTGCGCTAGATAAGACTTCGATGTCATTATTGTGTATTATTCGTCGGATTGCCACTCTACGGGTGCGAATGATTACAGGTCTGTTGTATATAATTTGGTTTGCGCCTTTAACACCATGTGTGTATCTACTTGCCAGGTACAGTTTGTTCTTAGAGAACTGTCTTGCTTAATGCTACTACCGCGGAGTAGATTGTTCGGGTGCTCGGGAGACTTATCAGTTCTGAAAAGAACTGTACTGCTTATTAACTTTTACCTGGGCGGATGGAATAGAAATAGGCTGGGACTATTATTTTAGCTTATAGGATCGTAATTTACTGTACTACCGCGGAGTCAGTTCTTGGGTTGCTCTAGTCATCGTCAGGAGACTGACGATGACTAGAGCAACCCAAGAACCATGGAGGTTGACTTTATAAATGAATTATATGTTGTTACCATTGAAATACCTTTTTGAAACATCACAGTTTCGATCCATACATATGATACCTAATACGTTACTCGGCGATCATGTGGTGTTACTTGGAGCCACTCAGACAACAAAACTGACTTGAAAAACAAACTTTGTCAAAAGTGGAATGTGAACCTTGGATCCATATTGTTTCGGCGTTCTCCAACTGAGTTATCAATCCATAATGTTCACGATTTACCTTTTTGCCAGCAATGTTTAAAATAGTTTTTTTTGTACTAATGTTTCGCACAAAATAGAACTAGAAAACATTTTACTGAGAGTACAGAGTAAGGGTAGAACCGAGAGTAAAGCTAACTTAATTCAAAACAAACCACAATTGTTTTTATATTTGCTCCTTTTTAAGGCTGGCTCACACTATGACGATAAGGGGGTACGGCATGCTACGTTTAGCTGCGAATCTCAACTGCGAGTTTGCCGCCATTCATCGTGTGTTGTCGTCAATTGCCGCTGACGAATCCGCTAGAGACCGCAGACGGCTGCAAAAATTAGTCGCGTCCGTCCCTATTATGTAAGCCAACCTTTAATAAGGCTGGCTTACATAGAAGCGGGGCAAAAGCCAAACGGAAAGTGGCGACAGTGAAAATCCCAAGACGTTGGCGGCAAAGTAAAGGCAAAAAGCCCAAAGTGAAAAATCATAATTAGCTGACGGGGAGGGAACGACCTTCAGCGACAACAGGAAAAGGGTCACACGGCTGGCAGCGGATTGTGTGGCGGCAAGGAACGGCGGCTGATGAAGGCAAATGAGTTCCAGAAATTCTTTGTCACCAAGATTTCAGACATCCGCTCATCATTTTCATCAGTCCCTTACAACGTGCCGCAGACATTGCCACAACTTCAACCAGAGTGTAGACTATCTGTGTTTGAGCCTGCGACCGTTGCTGAGATTCAAAGGGTTATTATGAAATCTCCTTTAAAATCCTGTGAGCTGGATCCAGTGTCAACATCCATGATAAAGCAAAACATCGATATTTTTGTACCCTACATCACTAAGCTTGTAAACGAAACCCTCAGTTCCGGTTGTTTCCCCGATAGCCTCAAAGTTTTCTACATCAGGCCGCTCATCAAGAAACCAAACTTGGACAAGGAGATATTAAAAAACTACAGACCGGTTGCAAACTTAAAATATCTCGGAAAAGTCATCGAACGAGTAATTTCATCACGTATTTCTGATCACATTCATACTTTCAACCTGTCCGACGTGTTCCAGTCAGCATACAAGCCTTTCCATGGGACCGAGGCTGCACTAGTCCGTGTGAGCAACGATATTCTCTCTGCAATGGACAATGGTAACCTTACAGCACTAGTCCTGCTAGACTTGAGTGCTGCTTTTGACACTGTCGATCACAACATCCTTCTCTCTCGGCTCCAGAATCCCCTTGGCATAGAGGACACAGCCCTAGCATGGTGCAAATCGTATCTCTACAATAGAACTCAGCATGTATGTATTGGCACCGCGATATCCGACCCTGTTGTTTTGAACTACTCTGTGCCACAGGGGTCGGTACTCGGCCCGCAGTGGTTTACGCTATACACATTACCGATTCGTGACATCATCCTTAAATTTAATCTGAATTACCATGTGTACGCAGACGACACTCAGCTATACAACACGTTTAAATCTTCTCAAGAAAACGCCAATGCATCTATTGCAAGACTTGAGAAATGCATCCAAGAGATTCGACGTTGGACACAACAAAATTCCTGAAGTTAAATGATGATAAGACAGAGTTCCTTCTATTTGGGTCACGTCAACAGTTAACTAAGGTTTCAGTGCCATACATCTCCATCGGTGATGCTCGGATAGCTCCCTCGCTGAAAGCTCGGAACTTAGGGGTTATTTTTGATTCATCAATGACACTTCAGCCACACATCAACAACATTGTTCGTTTATCATCATATCACATCAGGAATATAGGTAAGATTTGCAAGTACTTGGACAAAAGTGCCACTGAAAAGGTCATTCACGCATTTGTTACTTCTCGTCTTGACAACGGCAATGCTCTTCTCTACAGTCTTCCTAACAACCAGATTTCCAGACTTCAACGGCTCCAAAATACTGCTGCCCGCATTGTGACACTGCTAGAAAATCCTGTTCTATCACCCCCATTCTGAAACAACTACACTGGCTCCCTATCTCTCAACGAATCATCTTCAAGCTGATGCTCATTGTCCACAAAGCTCTTAATGGCAAGGCTCCCCACTATATTTCTGAACTGCTTCAAGTTTACACTCCATCAAGAAATCTTCGATCAAGTTCTATGCTTCTCCTCATTGAACCCAAGTCTCGACACTCATGGGGTGACAGGTCTTTTTCTTCACCCGCGCCACGGATCTGGAACTCTTTACCACTTAATCTTCGATCTTGTCTTTGTACTGCAAAATTCAAGTCTCTTCTCAAAACTTATCTTATGTCACAGGTTTTCAATGACTAATTTTGTTGTGTCTGTTTTTCTTTGTGTTGTGTTTTGTGTTTGTTTTGTCTTTTGTTTTGTTTTTTTGGTTTTACTGCGCCTTGAACACCCAGCAGGGTGGATATGTGCGCATTACAAGTCTTATTATTATTATTATTAGGTGGGTTGTGGCGACGATGACGTGACTCGTTTGCCGACATCAAACCGTCTGTGTGTGGGTTGTATAACAGTCGAGTTTGGCGTTCCCACATTTCACAATATTCTGGTCATCCAATCATCAGACAACGACTACCAACGAAATTGTGACGACCTCAAAACGACAATTGACCCCTTGCACGCGCGTCACAAGCGGCGACTGATACCACGCTCACCATGTTGGTGGTCAATAGATTTACGTGTAAACGCAGAGTCGCCTAAATAGCGCACTTCTCTGAACAACACACGTTGACATTGACCACCAAAATGGCGCCTCCAAGATTATTTTGATGATGACGTCAGGTGAATTGGGTCAATAGGCGGAATCGCACGGCAAGGAAATGTCATGCGTCTGATAATTGCGGCCGTCTGCGTCAAGGAAATGAGGGTTTGCGTTATCCAACGAAATCTGAACGGACACGACTTATAATTTCGACCGTCTTAGGTCGCTAGCGGGTTCGTCAGCGACAATTGACGGCAAAACACGTAGATTGGCGGCAAACTCAAAATTGCAATACGCAGCTCGACGTTGCTTGCCGTAACACTTATTTGTCATAGTGTCATTGTTCGACCCCCCAAAACTGGGACACTGTTGTCGAGATACTACTTTTGAAGAATTCGTTGACAAGACTTTAGTTTTGAGATGACCTCGTTTTCAAAAGTGATGATTTCAGCGCAGCTATGCATGCAATAAATTATCGCCATTTGTATATCACAAAATGCTTCATGCCCTGTTCGTACTTCCTGCGAACGCGAATGGGATACGAATGTTTAAGCCACATCCCTTTTTTTGCAGGGATTGAACACAATTCCAGTGATGCGAATTAAACGTTGCGATTTTGTGACGTCAAAATTTGTAAATATTCGCATTTGCATTTGCAGGGGGTATGAACGGAGATTTTTCGCTTAAAAAGCTATACATCATGGCAATAACGGTGCTTCTAACAACTTGCAGGCGATTAATTAGCTGACCGACTCAATCACAAAACTTTTCATATTAAAAAAAAAAAACTGGTACGAAGACAAACAATCACATTTCCTAAAGGGTGAAGACATTTGTAAAACGCACAACAACTGCACTGTAAACAAATACAAGTTTTTAGGTTCTGTAACAGGTTTCGAACGCGTCAAATGGTGTATAGGGTTAACACGTAACAGTGTATGGGGCCAATGAGTTGTGTTGAAAGCAATGGTTTTTGCCCATTTATAAACGGCTGATGCGTCAAACTATACTCGTCAAGCGTTTCGTTTTTACTATGATGCGTTTAGTTTGACGCATCAGCCGTTTACTTTATGTTAAGAATGTGTTTGTAAGAAGCGTTTAAAATGTGTTCAGCACATCAACGATTGCTGATCGCACCAGTGTTTAAGTTTGATGTAGACAATGGGCGAAACCTAATGTTTTACAACACAACTCATGGGCCCTATATACAGTGTTACGTGTTTAACCTAAACCCTTAGATGCGTTCGAAAATTTGTTACAGAACCCAAACACTTGTTTTTACGGTGTGTCTTGCTGAGGCTTACCACCATTTTAGTTTTTATGTTTGCCATTATTACGTTTAAATTGGGTCGAATTTTGCAAATTTTGTTGTAATCTCGCAACATGGCAATGTAATACCTTAACAAAAAGTACTCAATTGCCCTGGTTAAACAAAACAACTGTCCCTTTAGCCGTTGCCCGCCAAGGTTAAAGGATAAAGTGTAAAGATTATCTTAAAACCTTTGGAGCAGGCGATACACTCGTCTGTATAATGTTCAATCTGAAATAGTCTATCTAATTACTATATATAAAATACTGCAATGGTCACGTCAAACAATGCAATGCCATACCTTTTCGACCATAATTATCTTTAAACAATATGTTTTAAACGAGCAGAAAGTCAAGCGCCGTTTGTGTCAATCCAGTGGAAAAGAACTTGAAGTCAACTTTTTGAACAAGGCATTGCACTGAAAACCAGCGTAAAAATTGCCTCGTCCAAAACCACCTGCAAGTATAAACGCGAGGAACAAAACCTTTGAGGCAATTACAGCAAGGTTTCAAAGGGAGATGCAACTGGGTGCACATGTTTGTGTACAATCATAGTACCACCACAGTTCACTAAGATGGCAGAGCTTTAGGAGAGAAGAGACCTTAGCCACTGCATGAGAATATCAGCTGTATCGAGTGGTGCCCCTTTTGGAGCAAAAACTGCAACCGCATTGCAATAGGCTAGCCTTAAACCCACTACTTGTATCTGGAAACGAAAGCTTCAGTCCGGCAGTAGAATGAGGAACACTCACCTTGATGATGTGTTCTTGTAGTCCAAACCTTCTCAGTTCCTCTCTTCTGATGCAAAGTTATTATGAACACTGCTGCTGGTGCAGCGCGTTTAAATACTGTTGTATTTCCATTGAAGTGCTCATCAGTCTACTTCGGGTTTGATTGACAATCGATGAGCAGCCAATCATAGATACGTGTTAAAGTCACTGATTTATTGCAGTGACTTTACCATTGGTTTGAACGAGGCTGTATGTTACAATAGTGGATTAATACCGTGTTAAAGTCACTGATTTATGGCAGTGACTTACTGTACCATTGGTTTGAATGATACTGTATGTTGAATGGATACCAATGGTGTAAAACTCTACACTACATTGTGGATGTGTTAAAGTCACTGATTGAAAGCAGTGACTTATTCTATCATTGGTTTGAATGATCCTGTATGTTGAATGGATACCAATGGTGAGTCAGTGATTGAAAGCAGTGACTTACTCTATCATTGGTTCGTATGAGGCTGTATGTTACCAATGGAGCTCAATGTGTACATTCTTTAATGGTATGGTATTTTAACATGTATATCCGCCCTACTGGGTTGCACTGTGTGATTGCTTCCTGAAGTTCCTGGCCGTTTTCCTTCTATTTCCGCTCAATTGATGTATTTCCCTGATGATTGTGAGTTAAAGTGCAAGTTTATTTTTAAAGAAAGAACTGTGTACGCAATATATATACTGTTCAGATGGATCTCTTTCGTGCTTCCACTCTTTTGAAGTATATGTTTACTAACACCAACTCAGTGTGTTTTTTCTGAAACTGAAATGCAATGACAATGTATTTATAGTAGAGTGCGCCACCAACAGAGCAACATTAAAGGCACTGGACACCATAGGTAATTACTCAACAGAATTGCTAGCATAAAGACTTACTTGGTAATGAGCAATGAAGATATATTAATAGTATAAAACATTGTTAGAAACGGCTCTCTCTGAAGAAACCTAGTTTTTGAGAAAGAAGTATTTTCTCGAGTTGTTAAGGTCTCAAACTGAAGGCATCTGAAAGCACACAACTTGTGCGACGGGGGTGATTTTTCCATTATTCTCTCGCAATTTCGACGACCAATTGAACTCAAATTAATGTTCACGGGTTTGTTAATTTAAGAATATGTTGAGATACACCAAGTGGAAAGACTCACTAGTGGTTGAAAGTTACCTATTAATGTGTCCTGCCTTTGCCCTTAAAGGGTATTTTTTAAACTGATTTTCAATTGTATTCTTTGTTTTCTCAGAGTCTACTACCACCGAAACGCACAAATGCTTTTGCGAAACAAGAATATTCAATGACGCAAAAACAATCAATACAAACCACAAAAATCAAAAACAATCAAATGAACTTTTGGATGAGATTGAAGTCATTTTGATTGTTTTAAAAAACACGTAAGGCAGGATTCCGCCTTGGGCCGGTGTTTGATTGAAATCTGTCCCCGGAGATTCTGTCCCCATCTTGGGCAACTTCTTTGACATAAAGGACTCGTTCATAATTGAACATCTCAAAATCGTCAAAGAGTGCTTAAATGCAGTGTACACTATTGGTTAATTACTCAAATTAGCATAAAACCTTACTTGGTAACGAGTAATGGGGAGCTGTTGGCAGTATGAAAGACTGTGAGAAACGACTTTCTCTGAAGAGACGTAGTTTTCGAAAAAGAAGTAATTTTCCACGAATTTGGTTTCGAGACCTCAGAATTAGATTTTGAGGGTCTCGAAATCAAGCATCTGAAAGCACACAACTTATGGTTACAAGGGTAACAAGTTATTGTTATTCTATAGTTATGAAGTCTTTAACTCAAACTGACTATGACCTCAGTCGGATAACAACAGTGACGATCGGTCTACACTGTTTCATTACTTCTGATTTTGTTACTTTGATTTCAACATGTTGGATTTAAGATGGTTAATTTGGATCTATGCTGACTGCAGGAGGCAATGTGCTATCACTAAGTAAGTAACACCAAATACTACCAAAGTGAACTCATGTGAACTTCGGTTTTTCTATAAAATTGAGAATTCGGTTGGAACATAGAATTCCATTAACTTTCATTAAATGATAATTACAAACAGTAAAAACATAACACAACAACACGGTTTCAAACTGGTTCACTATGCGTGTAAGTGATTCGTCAACAAGATAAATGGCTCTGGACTCCTAACCACATGAGTTAAATAAACCCAGAAAATATCTCTTAAAAATACCCCTTTAAGAATTTAGGACCTCGTCATTGTTTTCTGAAACCGTCGTAAAATATAATTTTGAACGATGTCGATAAATGATGTTTATGACTAGATGAAGAATGTGTGATAATTATCTCTGAATACAACCAGTTCTCACGAGATAATATTATATAGGTCGGAGACTTGGCTAAGGCTGAATGTGGGATAATATTATCTCTGAATGCAACCAGTTCTCACGAGATAATATTATCTAGGTCCGAGACTTGGCTAAGGCTGAATGTGGGATAATATTATCTCTGAGTGCAACCAGTTCTCACGAGATAATATGATCTAGGTCCGAGACTTGGCTAAGGCTGAATGTGGGATAATATTATCTCTGAATGCAACCAGTTCTCACGAGATAATATTATCTAGGTCCGAGACTTGGCTAAGGCTGAATGTTGGATAATATTATCTCTGAATGCAACCAGTTCTCACGAGATAATATTATCTAGGTCCGAGACTTGGCTAAGGCTGATTGTGGGATAATATTATCTCTGAATACAACAAGATAATATTATCTAGGTCCGAGACTTGGCTAAGGCTGAATGTTGGATAATATTATCTCTGAATACAACCAGTTCTCACAAGATAATATTATCTAGGTCCGAGACTTGGCTAAGGCTGAATGTTGGATAATATTATCTCTGAATGCAACCAGTTCTCACGAGATAATATGATCTAGGTCCGAGACTTGGCTAAGGCTGAATGTGGGATAATATTATCTCTGAATGCAACCAGTTCTCACGAGATAATATTATCTAGGTGCGAGACTTGGCTAAGGCTGAATGTGGGATAATATTATCTCTGAATGCAACCAGTTCTCACGTGGTAATAATATCTAGGTCCGAGACTTGGCTAAGGCTGAATGTGGGATAATATTATCTGTCAATGCAACCAGTTCTCACGTGATAATAATATCTAGGTCCGAGACTTGGCTAAGGCTGAATGTGGGATAATATTATCTATGAATGCAACCAGTTCTCATGAGATATTATCCACGTACGAGACTTGGCTGAGGTTCTGTTTAGACTGCAAAAATGTGGGATACTACTGATTTATAAACAATAAACAAAAATGTGGAGAAAAATACTATGTGTATGAAACCCAAATTTAATTCAACCAGGGATAAACTCATCTTATGTACATTATATAAATTATTTGCTTGCAAAATAAACTACAATAAGCATCGATAACTAAGAACAAGAACAACAAGAGATATAAAAGTGTTCAAAGATAATTATTTATATGACAGCCAAACACTACATTTCAAAACATGCTGGGGTAGAGTTGCAAGATAACACTCATTAGTTGTACTGTAGCCGCCAGAATATTCTTTTTGTTTACCTTTTTTTTTGTGCAGCGCCTCGCCTTTTTCAAAAATCAATAGAGGGCGCGATTTTTCATCACATTTATTTTTGTCGTACAATTGACATCAGCAAATTGCCAAGATATAGGGCATGACCCATTATTTTTGAGACATCTGTTGCCACAAAACCTAGGCAGCTCAGCAAAGTGAGTGTTCTCATTTTATTTTAGCATTGTTATTGAGTATATTGAGTAATTTGGAAGTATTTTGTTATGCAAAACTAAGGTTTTTTGTCAAGTGGAAATTACACTCGTGTACAAGTTTGTACATGACATGTAGGCACGTTGCTCTGTATTATACGTTCATGTATGCGTTATTGATGCCATTGATTATAGTCCTAATTGATTATATAGATTAAGTCAAAGTATGGCCTTGGTTCATGTATTTATTGCAATTTGTTATTTTCTCTTTATATATTTTAGTTGAACCACCACCAATCCACCAAATCACCTATCACCAATCACTAGACTACACCAACCACCAACTACCGCCATCCAGTAAGTTAATTGCCACCTCTATTTCACCAGTCAACCGTCAACACTAATTAGTAATCTTGTATACAATCAGAACTTAATCGTCAAATCAAAGTTTATTCGTCACAGTAATTATAAAGTAATTCTACCAGCGGATCAAGAACAATAAAGAAAGTTTTACAATTAATTTGGTGCGTCTCATTGCTGAGTAAAATATTCCTGAACTTAAGTAAAACGACGATCTGTAGCATCACAGGCTACATTAGTTCAATTTGTGCTTTTGCGACATTAGTTTCCGACCTTCAGCATCAGTTAAGTTTGAGCTTCAAGGATACTTTGAATTGTACTTCAATGAAGTATGAAATTCATCATTTAATTGCCAACTACCTTGAGTACCAACAGTAAAGCGAGACAGGAGATGGATACCAAGCTTTCAAATTCTGCTGACCAGATTGCGACGACCTTTGAGTACATGGATTCATTGAGCCAAGCTGGCAGCAGAAGTTCAAGGGCAACAAGCGTTGCATCGGGTGCATCATCAGCATCCAATGCTAGGCTCAGAGCATCAGCCGAGAAAGCTGCGTTGCAAGCAGAAATTGCAACAGGGAATAGAAGACAGGCTCTGGAAGAGGAGGAGCTAAAGCTTCGTCAGCGACGGCGGCAGATCGAGTTAGAGACAAAGCTAGCGAGAGCTGCTGCTATAGAGAAAACATTTGCTGAGGCTGAAAATGATTATGATGTTAAGAATTCTACACCATTGGTTCAGCCAGTCACCACACACCACACGACACCAAACCAAGTTCCCAAAGTAAACCAAGATGATTCTCTTCCAAGTTCGGGTTCAACCACCATACCCTCACTTAGCACACCGGTCGGAGACACACCTAGCAACTTCACTCATCTCGTGAAAGCCATGCAGGTACAACAACAGTCCTTGGTAGAGACCCTCCAATTGCCAAAGACTGAGCTAATGACTTTTGACGGAGATCCTGCAAATTACTGGGTGTTCATCCGGGCATTCGAGAATGCTGTAGAAAAGGACACAATTAGCGATGCTGCAAAGTTGGCTCGTCTCCAGCAATACTGCACTGGTGCTGCGAAGAAACTGATACAGTGCTGTGCAGTCAAGACACCACCCGAGGGCTATGCTCTTGCAAGAAAGCTTCTGAAGGAAAGGTTCGGAAATGAATATGACATAGCGGAGGCATGGATCAACAAGATCGTTAATCGCCCTGATATTCGAGACAGCAGGGCACTTTTAGATTTTGCTGATGACTTGAGAAACTGCCGGGAGACACTAGACACCATGGACAAATTGTGTGAGCTTAACAACAGCAGAAGTTTGGCTCAGATGTTGGATAAGCTACCCTGGGATGTTCGCAAGGCATGGCTGAGAAAGGTTTACCATATTAAAACTGTTGAATCCAGGTCCCCTACTATAGATGACGTCGTCAATTTCGTGCAGATTTCAGCACAACAAGCAAATGACCCAGTCTACAGCAAGCTCGTGAGCAGAGACCGGGCTGAAAAATCAATGAAGGATGTCAAACGCAAAGATACTTCCGTGTCAAAACCCCGCTCCAATTTTGTGACACAAGTAGAGACAGCATCCTCCCCTCAACGCACTAACGATAAGGGGACATATCGGAATGCAGATTGGCATGCAAATGCATCATCAGAAGTGAGTGCCAGAAGTAATACACCTCCACGCTCCTGATGGTATTGTGGAAGAGGACATGGTTTGTTTGGCTGCAATAGCTGGAAATCCCTGAAAGTTCCTGACAGACTGAATTTTGTGCAAACAAAGCGACTGTGTGTCAACTGTCTACAACCAGGACATAGAGCCCGAGATTGTTCGAGAGATGCAGTATGCACTGTTCCTGGATGTGGTTTGAAACATACCAAGTTCTTACATCTCACCCGCACGGGCAACCCATCAACACCAACAAGTGTTTACCCTGTGAAGCAAGGAGATCAGCTCATAAATAATGCTGTTCCTGTCACCGTCAATGCTGTGCCAACAACTGCCTCAGCCAATGCAACTTGCAACACTTCTGGGGCCGGAAGTGGAAGGATAGCCCTACCCATAGTTCCAGTGAAAGTACGAAGCCACAGAAGTGCTACTAACTTTGTGACGACATACGCTCTACTTGACAGTGGATCAACGCAGACTTTCTGCTCAGAAAAGCTAATTAATGAGCTTGGAGTTAATGGAAAACCAGACACCATGAGGCTGACAACCTTAGACAATCACGATATCCTCACTGAAACTCGCATTGTACATCTTGAGGTAACTGACATGTGTGATGAAAATCTGGTTGTCATGACACATGTTCTGACAAGGCCAAAACTACAGATGGGCATCAGCACTTTGATAGATCAAAAGGAGATCAACAAATGGTCACACCTAAGCGATATAATCTTGCCAGATGTAGATGCTAACAATGTACACTTGCTCATAGGCCAAGACAACCCCTCTGCTTTAATTCCGAAAGAAGTCCGGGAAGGAGGCGTTGGAACACCCTATGCGACACGCACTAAATTAGGATGGACTCTCAATGGCCCATTTGAGACTGGACCCCTAAGCCGTTCAACTTCTTTCTTCATTGAAACAGACACAAGTCTACAGCAACAAGTAGAAAAGTTCTGGAAACTGGACGGCACTGGAGGTGACGAGAGAGGTATGTCAATCAGTGATAAGAAAGTTATCTCTACCTGGGAGCAGTCATTGTGCCGGGATGGAGCACACTATAGCATGAACATTCCCTTTAAGATGCGCCCACCTCAACTACCTGACAACAAGGCAGTGGCCGAACACAGACTCCGTCTGCTGGGGAGACGACTAGGCCGAGACTCCGACATGAAGGAGAAATACATTGCAGGCATCCAAGATTTGATGAATAAAGGATATGCAGAGGAGGTACCCCAGCAGGATCTGAACAGAGAAGATGGAGCAGTTTGGTATTTGCCACACCATCCGGTCCTTCACCCACGCAAACCAGGAAAGGTGCGCATAGTGTTCGACTGTGCTGCTCGTTACCGAGGTGTGTCACTCAACGACAAGGTTCATCAGGGCCCAGATATGACAAACAAGCTAGTGGGAGTGTTGATTCAGTTCCGGCAAGAGACCATCGCCCTGATGGCAGATGTTGAAGGAATGTTTCACCAGGTGCACGTGAATAAGCCTGACCGCGACGTTCTGCGTTTCCTGTGGTGGACCGACAACGACATAAGTGGGGTTCCTACTAAGACGTTTCGTATGACATCTCACTTGTTTGGAGGCATTTGGTCACCAAGCTGTGCAACTTTTGCCTTAAAGCGTACAGCACAAGACAACATGGAGAGTTTTGACGCCAACACCATAGACACCATAGACAAAAACTTCTACGTCGATGATTGCCTCAAGTCAGTCGCTACAGAGCAAGAAGCCATCAGCCTTGTTAGACAGCTTCGTGAGGTTTTGGCCTCCGGTGGATTTCGTCTCACGAAGTGGATTAGTAACTCCCGGGAAGTCCTGAGGTCAGTTCCTGAATCTGAACGAGCGAAGGGAGTGCCAACATTGGACCTGGACCAGACACTTCCTGCCGAGCGAGCACTGGGTGTGCTATGGGACATCGAGTCTGATGCCTTTACATTCAATGTGAGTGTGACGGAGAAGCCGTTGACACGACGTGGACTGCTGGGAACAGTGAGTTCTGTGTACGACCCCCTAGGTTATGCCAGTCCGTTTGTACTCACTGCTAAAATACTTTTCCAGTCGCTGTGCAGAATGAAAATTGGATGGGACGATCCAATCCCAGACTCCATCAAAGAGCAGTGGATCCGGTGGATGGCCGATTTACCACTCCTTCAGAAGATATCAATACCACGTTGTGTCAAGCCACTAAATTACGACACCATCACTTCAGCGCAGTTACACCATTTTGCGGATGCTTCTGAAAGGGGTTTTGGAGCTGTTACTTACCTGCGACTTCAGGATTCCAGTGGTTTGGTACATTGTGTGCTGCTCATGGCCAAAGCAAAGCTGGCACCTCTGAAGACAACAACAATTCCCCGCCTTGAACTTGCTGCCGCAGTCATTTCTGTCAAGCTTGATGAAACAATGCGTCGTCATCTTACACTACCATTGCAGGAGACAGTCTACTGGAGCGATAGCATGATTGTGTTGCAGTATTTGAGAAATGAGGAAAAGAGATTCCAAACCTTCGTTGCCAACCGTGTGTCAAAGATACTGGAGCATTCCACACCGCAGCAATGGAAGCATGTTGATACGAGCTCCAATCCAGCAGACGATGTCTCCAGAGGACTTCAAGCACAGCAGCTCATTGACAGCAAACGTTGGCTTCATGGACCACAATTTCTTCAGCTCGAGGAAGATAAATGGCCCAATCAACCTGAATTTGACAAGATGACTCTGCCTGTAGACATGGAGCTTAAGACAGTTACACAAGTCTACTCAGTCGAGGCAACCACTAATACACCTTAGGCTGTAGACACCCTATTGGAGAGATATTCCTCATGGTACCGACTTAAAAGAGCAGTCGCATGGATTCTCCGTGCCAAAGCCATTCTTCTTGCCAGAGTGAAGAAAACAGACTGGGACTTCAAGCCTTCCCGGTATTTGATTGTCACAGAGATACAAGCTGCTGAGAAAAAAATTATCAGACGAGTTCAGCAGGCCAACTTTGACGACACCCTTTTGAAATCCGGTGGCTACTGCAAGCTGAACCCTACAAGGTCAGGTGATGGTATAATCCAAGTTGGCGGACGACTAGCCAATGCTTCCTTCACCGACAACATCAAGCACCCTTGAATATTGCCAACAAGACATCCGCTGACAACCCTGATAATAAGGCACTACCATACCATTGCTTGTCACTCTGGAATTGAACGTACTCTTGCAGATATCCGTCAGAAATTCTGGATCATCAAGGGACGTACAGCTGTGAAGAATGTCATCAATTCATGCATCCCATGTCGCAAGCAGAGGGCACCTATGATGACACAACAAATGGCAGACTTGCCAAAAGACAGAGTGACTCCGGAACTGCCCCCTTTCAGTATGGTAGGAGTAGACTTCTTCGGTCCTTTCATGGTAAAGCGAGCTAGAAGTATGCAAAAGAGATATGGTTGTATCTTTACATGTCTTGCCACCAGGGCAATTCACATTGAAGTGAGCCATAGCTTGGACACGGACTCCTTCATCAACGCAATGCAGCGATTCATCAGTCGTCGGGGAAAGCCAGTAGAGATTCGTTCAGACAACGGAACAAATTTTGTTGGAGGTATGCGAGAACTCCGTCAAGCCATCCAGGAATGGAACCAACATCAGATTGACAACTTTCTGTGCCAAAAGGAGATTCAGTGGATCTTCAATCCGCCTGCAGCCAGCCACTTCGGAGGCGTTTGGGAGCGGCAGATTAGAACAGTTCGAACAATCCTCAACAACTTGCTTCATCAGCAGACACTCGATGACGAAGGGCTCCAAACACTCATGTGCCTTGTCGAAGGGATAGTTAACGGACGACCCATCACCAAGCTGTCAGACGATATGCGAGACCCGATGCCACTTACCCCAAATCACCTGCTGCTTCTTCGTTCGGGTCCTCAACTACCACCAGGCAAATTTGTGAAACAAGACATCTACAGGAGACGTTGGCGTCAAGTACAATATCTGTCTGACATATTTTGGCAGAGATGGCTCAAGGAGTATCTTCCACAGCTGCAGGAGAGGCAGAAATGGCTCCATCCTCAACGCAACGTTCGATCTGGAGATCTGGTGCTTGTTATGCATGAAAACACCCCAAGACACCAATGGCCTCTAGGACTTGTGAGAGAAACCTTCCAAGGCAAGGACGGAAAGGTCAGATCCGTACAGTTGAAGACACAGTCAGGAGTTTACACCCGACCCATAGATAAGCTGTGCCTCCTAGAGGGTGAAGAGATGTAGACCGCATAACCAGCAAGGATTGGACTGACTCTCTAAGAACATTTTGGACATTGAATGTTTGACTAATATTCTGTTGGTCTTTTGTTTGTAATGCTGTTTCCCGGATACAGTCATTAGGGGCCGGGATGTAGCCGCCAGAATATTCTTTTTGTTTACCTTTTTTTTTGTGCAGCGCCTCGCCTTTTTCAAAAATCAATAGAGGGCGCGATTTTTCATCACATTTATTTTTGTCGTACAATTGACATCAGCAAATTGCCAAGATATAGGGCATGACCCATTATTTTTGAGACATCTGTTGCCACAAAACCTAGGCAGCTCAGCAAAGTGAGTGTTCTCATTTTATTTTAGCATTGTTATTGAGTATATTGAGTAATTTGGAAGTATTTTGTTATGCAAAACTAAGGTTTTTTGTCAAGTGGAAATTACACTCGTGTACAAGTTTGTACATGACATGTAGGCACGTTGCTCTGTATTATACGTTCATGTATGCGTTATTGATGCCATTGATTATAGTCCTAATTGATTATATAGATTAAGTCAAAGTATGGCCTTGGTTCATGTATTTATTGCAATTTGTTATTTTCTCTTTATATATTTTAGTTGAACCACCACCAATCCACCAAATCACCTATCACCAATCACTAGACTACACCAACCACCAACTACCGCCATCCAGTAAGTTAATTGCCACCTCTATTTCACCAGTCAACCGTCAACACTAATTAGTAATCTTGTATACAATCAGAACTCAATCGTCAAATCAAAGTTTATTCGTCACAGTAATTATAAAGTAATTCTACCAGCGGATCAAGAACAATAAAGAAAGTTTTACAATTAATTTGGTGCGTCTCATTGCTGAGTAAAATATTCCTGAACTTAAGTAAAACGACGATCTGTAGCATCACAGGCTACATGTACATTATTTACATATTAATTGCTTGCAGTATAGACCATGTGTACTGTGTTTACAATAAGTGTGACCTTGTACATTTTTTGGCTAAAATGGCAGGTGATATACTGCTCTGGTCATATGGAAAAGTTGACATTTTGTGTCATAACTTCCACATAAATCCACGAGTTATGAAAGTATAAGCTGGACAAGTTTCGAGTTGTACCCCCTTTCATCATATCAAAAGAATTGGACAATGCAATCTCCATAAAATATAAGATGTTAAGTTTTTTTCAATTAGGCTGTGTGTGTACAAATTCTGCCTGCAGGAAGTCCAGGCTTGTTGGCTCTTTTGTAAACATGTGATGTCACAGGTCACATCGTCTATAGCAGCATAATAACAAAATACATTTAGCAGTAATAAACAAACACAAATATATTTTACCATTGCCCTTCCCCAGTCAGCCTGATGGTTCTTGAAAATGTGGTTTAGTATTTCAAGATTTCATTGAAATGTGAATGAAAAAAAAACTATCAAGGATTTGCACTTTAATTAAAACAAAAAACAATAATGGCTGACCTTCATCATATTCATTGTTCAATTCAGCATTTCAGATGATGTAGGCTACTTAGTAAATGAAATCATAGCACTTCAACACCTGGGACAAGAGGAGAAGTTAATGTATATGTACAAGGGTAATTCCAAGCAAACATGGATATTACAGCAACAATTTGTGTCACAACTTTCTTTCCACTTAAAAGTTATATCCAACATATGAAAGGAAACAGACATTAACTGGTTTACACATTCTGTACCATTTTGTACAAATGCAGGGATGTTTGCACAAGCTGTGAACGGACCCTAAAAAGTGAGCACATTAAGGTGGTTTCTTCAAAGTTAAATATTTCCCCCCACAAAGATTCTTCCAGCAAAACTTTAATAGTTGTGATTAGCAGCAGGTACAACTATTTAAAATCAAGAATGAATTTTAATTTGAGTTTCTCATTTAAGCAATGTGTGAGTACACTTGTTTGAGCTTTAACAGTGTGTAATGAGACTGACTGAGAAATTGAGTTATTTCAATTGGAAGAAAAATCCACTGAAATTAATTTATTGAATTTGTTAATAAGGAACTAACCCAATTGTGCCAAACAAAAACTCAGTTTGGGCTCCCTTGTGCTCGGCTAAAGTGACCGGACAAACTGTAATGCGACTGACCGTAATGCGACTGACCATGGTTTTGCCATGTAACCCTAAAAGTTCAAATTGCTGACTATTTATAAGTATCCTGTTGGATACTCATGTATAAGAGCTGTGTGTTGAATGTAGTAACTTGGTGTATCTCAACATTATGCATAAAATAACAAACCTGTGAAAATTTGAGCTCGAAGTTGCGAGGTAATAATGGATGAAAAAATACCCTTGTCACACGAAGTTGTGTGCTTTCTGATGCTTGATTTTGAGACATCAAATTCGTGGAAAATTACTTCGTTCTCGAAAACTACTCCACTTCAGAGGGAGCCATTTCTCATAATGTTTTATACCATCAACAACCATCATGCTAATAATTATTTTGAGTAATTACCAATAGTGTCCACTGCCTTAAAAGTAACACGTTGCCTCGGATGGATCGGAAAAGTTGGTCTATAAAAAGCGTTTGTAGTAGTTTGTTATAAAATGCATATTTTGAGAGATATTGTTAGAGTAGAATACAATGATACACACAAATTTGCCTCAAAATTGCGTGGTTTTCCTTTTACTTTGCGAACTAAAACACGGTCGACCGTTTATGGGAGTCAACAATTTGTAATCATATATTTCCTCATATTTTGATTTGAGACACCTTAGCACTTCACTGGGTAGTTTTTTTGCACCTGGTAAGGTCAAAAAGTTCTCCAATTATGTTTGATCTACTTTGGTGGCTTTGAATGAATCAGAACCCTTCTTACCAGGTGCCCTTACTTTAATTTGAGTCCACTTGCTGGTGTATGTTCCAGTGAACCATCTCAGTTCACACTGTCCCCATCTATAGATGTTACCTCCCCTACTTGGGGCCATTCATTTGAGTACTCTTCCCGATGAGTTGCAACCATCTTCCCCACAACCAGCTCCGATGGTTTCCTGGATGCTACCTTCTTCCCAAGACGAACCTTGCAAATGAATAAAATGTGTATGTTTGATATTGTTAATCGAACTTCATTGTTACTTCAATGTTACTTTTCAAAACACCTTTTCTCGCAGGGTCAACTGAACCTATATTCCGACACCCCTATGTTCCGACACCCCTTTTTGTTCCGACACTCCAAACTGTTGAAGAAATTGTGTTTTGAAATATACAAAAAGTGTTTTTTACCCCGATTGAAACTTAATAATTGTATCTTTTCGTGATAATTTTGAATACAAATCTGATCAGCATTCCTTTGAAAAAAGACAGCATCCTTAAACGCATTATTTGTGTACTTGTTCTACATTAAATGAAACTAAGATAACAAGTAACATACCAAATTCTTCACTCTCCATCTCTGTCAGCCATTGTTCGGGTACTGGGGTTGCTGCCTTGGTTGAGTTCTCTGAAGCACCTCTTGACTTTGAAGGTCTTGGTTTGGTAGGGCTGTCTTCACTTTCAATCTATGTCAATAGAGGCTGCTTAGGAAGAGGGGAAAAGCTTACTCGCAATCCCCTATCTGCCATCTAAAAAAAGAAAAAGAAATACAGTTATTAAAATCAAGGTTTATGAGGTGACATAAAAAGTAGTGACCAACTGGCGAATGATGCACATTTTGTGATTACCCACCCAGGCCTAAGGCTAGCCTCTTCTTCAGTAGACAGCAGGGTAGGTAGGTAGGGATTAAGTTTTTTCGTAACTTCCTCCATTGAGAAACATATTATACAATTTGAGTGGCCAAGCTTGGTTCAACCGCAAACTAAAGCCCGACGATTCATACTTCCTGTGTATTCGGGCTGTATAAAGTTGTAATGGATGACCACAGGAGGTACTAGGAACCGAAAGGAACCTATATTGAGCATAATGGGCATACACATAACATTTACCATGGCCTAAATATTTATACATGTACATTAATTTGTCAATCATGTTGTGTTTAGTTTGTGCTGTCCTTTCTTGTTCCTTGCTTGCTTGAATTGAATCAAATGTCGTAGACATGGTGGTAACGTGGTAAGCATTGTATTTGGTAAGGCTTCCCATAGGTTTGCTTCCATTTCCGTGTTTTTGTTTACCATGTCATTGTCGGTGAAAAGCAAAAACAATGTCAATTTGAGTTGAACTCCTAGCTCTATGGTTGAACTTACCTCTTTTCGTCAGGATCGTGGAGTACTGCTGGGCCTGTACGGTCGGTCGTCCAAACAGGTGTACACGTATCACTATTGCCACCATGTGACCCGTCCAAAAATTAAAGGGCCTACATCATCATGACGTAAACATGAATCAATGAATTGATTCATGAACGATCTTAACAATCTACGGAATTCCTGCTGTTATTTAATGTCAGGTGCAATGTAACTTAGCTAATTTGATCTATATTTGTCTGCATGATCAAAACATCGTCCTGTTATATGAGAGCTCGGTAGAGGTATGATGCGCTTTTTTGGAATTGCCGCGGCCGGCCGGCAGGCCGGGCTGCGTGGACGTGTGCGCGCGAACAATGAAAATCATGCAGTCGTCACGCAAGTGCCTCGTGCACGTCTCTTGGGGAAATCTGCCGAGTGGCCCACAAATACATGGGACGGTCACTATCGATTGAGGGCGCTCCATGAAGTAAATCGTCAGGTACCTTGCAGCATTCTATGTAAAACTATTATTAAGGTGTCAGGAAACAAGACTTATTTAACTAAGTACTAATTTTTAAGCAGACGACACGCATTCTTCAATATTGTATGGAGAATTGTTGACCAAGTATAAGACCCGTCGGTTTAAATTCTACATTAGGCCTAATTCTTAACAGATTTTATTTTAAACAATTTTCTCGGTATTCTTTTAATTAGCCCCAACGTCCGGCTGAAATTTCTTCGTCTAGTTTGTCGTCTAGTTTAAGCATTCGAATTCGATATCATGAGGAAGTTTTGGCAAAAAAATAACGAAGCGTTGTGGTTTGTTTCAGAAAAATTTAAAGTTTGATCGCCAAAAATATACAGTGCGCGAGTGCAGTTTTGAAACCGTTGTCAGGTTTTCTCACTTTCACACATGAAAGTTGGTTAAGCATAAAAGCTAAAAACAACGATAGGTCTATAGGTAGGTCCATCCACTTTGATCATTGCCACGATTGTAGATTGCTGATTTTCAGAATTTCTGGGTATTCGAGAGCCCCACATTTGTTTGTTAAAGATTTGTTTTTACACAATCTTGTCGTTATTTTTTTGAAAAGTCGTGGGTATAATTTAAACCTTCGATCCAAAATCTTGAGAATTCTCAAAATTTCTTCGCCAAAAATGCATAAGCATAAAAGCGAAAATAACGATACATGTCCATCAACTTTGATCCTTGACCGTGATTGTTACAATTAGGGATATTGTCATAATTTTCATAATTCTAGTGATTCGAAAGAGCCCAAAAACTTTGACATTATATATTTCAACAATTTCTCGTATATTAGCCCCAATAACCAGCCGATTGGGTATGAGTTTAAACCTTCGATCCGATATCATGAGAGATTTTGGCAAAAAAAAAAGCGTTGTGATTTGGCCCCAAACAATAATAATTTGATCGCCACAAAAAATGAATAAAATGCCCAAGTGCAATTTTGAAACAGTTGTCAGGTTTTCTCACCCTTTTTTCATCTATACTTTCACTTACGAAAATTATTGTTTAAAAACGTTAGAAAAGCATAAACATAAGTTAAACAACGGTGTCTAGATAGGACCATCAACTTTGATTGGACTGTGGTTGTTAAAATTAGGGATGTTGTTTTGCTGATTTCAATTATTCGGGTTATTCGAGAGAACCCACAATTTGTTATTATAGATTTTTATACACAATGTTATCGTTATATTTGAAGTGCCCATAGGCTGTGCACAAACTGCTGTCAGCTTGTACAAGTCGTTAATGAGGAGTCGAAATCGGGGAGCCATCAGTTCGCGCGAGAGCAGTGATCTCGCGAGACCACCATCTCAGCGCGTGGGGCCGATTTAACGACTTGTCCACAAGTATAACATGTTACTAGTTCGTTCTTAGCGAGTTGCGTCATATTCACGAAGCACTCGTAACTTCAATCGAGTGCGTAAGTCCTTACTAGTGCTACGTGGGGTGTTTTCGGCTTCGAAGCGTTTTCTTAAGCCCTTTTTCAACATTCCTGGCCAACATTTTCGAGCGAATTGAGCTTTATGTCAATTACAACAACTTGTAATATGTTCTACAATCCTTGCGACATATTCTGAAACTTTCCCAAAATTTTTGAGAATTTACTGACCTATTTTTCCCTACTTTTTAGTAAATTGTTCGTGATTTTGTTATTTTATTTTATCATTAAATAATTATTTATGTTTATTTGTTAGTTTAGTTAATATTAATAATAATAGTGGGCATGTATAATGCGCGGGTATCCATCTAAATATGCTCATGGCGCAGTGACACAATAAACGGGAAAAAGTTATGAAGTCCTCGTTAGATGAGGCTTGAGGGAAGTTGTGAACAAAGCTAGGAGAAAGTTTAACGTGATCCGGCAAGTCGTTCCATAATGAAGGAGCAGCAGAAGTAATTGATCCTTCACCCCATGATGTTATGGCCAGGGGTTTCCTTAAAAGATGTTTGTTATTAGATCGCATATAGACTGGCGGTTGGAAGTATGGGGTTGGAGTCCTTCTGAGAGATATGGTGATAAAGTGCCTTTTGATATGAGCGATAGACATACATAAGGATCTTGAAGATGATTCTATCCTTAATGGGTAGCCAATGTAGATCTTGTAGGATAGGTGTGATGTGACTCTAGTGTTGGACCGGGTTGCAATTCTGAGGGCAATATTTTGAAGGCGAGAAAAGCGGTAAATTGATTATTATGCAGTCCATAGAGGAGAGAGTTTCCCATGTCAAGTCGGGAGGTTACAAAGGCGCGAACGAGTTGCTTTGTAGCATTTACTTCATTTACTTGGTTTACTTCGTTTATTTGTTTATATTATATTTTTAGTTTAGGGGTAACCAACTACATATTGTACTCTCATTGCATGTTTGCGTTGTGTGAAAGCTTGCGAAGTCTCTGAATGTCATCCCATTTGTGATGAACCACTTTGGTAGTTCTGAGGACTTTTCCAACACAGTTGATTCACCGCGATTTGCCCAGGTGTCGGCCTTTCTCTTTAGCGTTACAACATCTGAAAATTTGTTGTTAAGCACCTACCAATTCGATGCAACAAGCTCAACTAACTTCACTATCTCAGCAGGCGAGAAACTTCGCCTTCCAATACCCCTTTGCCTCCTCCTCGCGTTGAACGGTCTTCCTCCTTTCTTTAGTCTGGCTCTCCATGTTTGCAGGGTGACAAATATCTTCTAAATGACTGTAGCCAGTCCAATACTCGTTATGGACAATGAGATCACGCTCCAGTGAATTACATAACAAATCCATGACTGTTCAGCTCAAGCGCGTTCCCGCTTAAGAAGGCGTTACTAGAGGTTTAGTAAGAAACGCGGTAGTAAAGCGGTAAGAAAGCTTCGTGAATAACACGTAAGGGCTTACTAAAGTCTTACTAAAGTCTTACTTAGAGCCACGTAAGTGACCGATTTACGAGGGATTCATGAATAAGGCCCCTGCAGCTTCCTAGAATACCCTTCCTGCTATTCATTGCTGTATGCCGACCAAAAAAATGAACTCGAATGTACCACCAACTTTGGGTGCGGTCATTTTTATACTATACTTCTTCATTAATCTATGCCAGGTTATAATGGGTGGGGGAAGGATGAAAATGTTACCGAGAGAAGCTGCCGACCCAGAGTATCCTAAAGACTCTTCTAAAGCTGGATCTAGAAATGATGGACGAAATCTCATCGGTATGTAAACCTGATGAAACTTAAACCCAATTATTGATGACTATTGCACCATTTTGCTTTAACAGCTTCTGATCCCATCCAGATTCCATAGAAACCGAGCTACTGAAATCAATAATGCTGAATTGATAATGGTGAATCAAAAATGGTTGATCGATAATTATTAGTCGATATTGGTGAGTCGATATTTGTAAATCAATAACGACTATTCGATGTTGGTGAAACGATAATGGTGATTCGATAATATTTGTGAATCAATAATGGTGAACCGATAGTCGTAAAAAGATAACTGTGAATCAGAAATGGAGAATCGATAATGGGAAAAGATAATGTTGAAACGACAAGGGTAAATCAATATTGGTAAGTCGATAATTGGTGAATCGTCCAGAAGACGCTGACATTACCACAGAGACAGCATGGTGCGTAGTTATAGAAGATAGGAGGAATGAACTTGAATATAAAGTGGTAATGAATCTGAAATAAAAAATTCGTTTTTACAAATCCAAAATTATGTATGATGTATACTTAAAGCCATTGGACCGATTCGGTAAACAGTGTTGTCCAAGGCCCACACTTTGTGTATCACAACTTCTATATCAAATAACAAACCTGTGAAAATTTAGGCTCAATCGGTCATCGGAGTCGGGAGAAAAAAACGGAAAATCCCACCCTTGTTTCCGCACGTTTCGTCGTGTCATGACATGTGTTTAAAATAAATCCGTAATTCTCGTTAATGAGAATTTATATTGTTTTGCTGTTTTCTCAACAAGTAAAGCATTTCATGGAATAATATTTCAAGAGAAGTCTTTCACCACTGCCTTCTGTAAACCCTGTAAGTTATTTGTAAATCTGTGAACCTTTAACATATAATTTAGTACTAGTAGTTACGTTTCACTCCTAAGCTAGGAGCTTTGTAAATTATATGTTTAGTAACATCATACACAATTTTGGATTTGTAAAAACAAATCTTTAATTTAATATTCTTCCGCAATCCAGACGAACTTATTTAATGGTAATGAATCTATTCGTCTTATTTTCTTTTCCTTTTTTTTTATTGTTCTTTTTAAAGTTTGTTTTCTTGTAGAAGTATCTCTCATCGAAATAGTTACACTTGATCAAACCTTGACTTTATAGATGTTTTCAAGATATTTATAGTTCCACAGCATTTAGTTTTCTTTCGGTCACATGAAGTAAAGGATTTATTTCACTAAATGTTTTTTACAATATTATGTTTTGTTTAAGACGAATGGCAAGCAGGTAAAGACAAGACAAACAGCAAGTACGTGTGGAATTTGGAACAATTTAAAGACGTCAATCCACTTGAAACTTACAATCTTTTAAGTGAGTTGTTGCTTCATGTACCAATTTGAACAAGTACAATCTATCGTCTGTATGGCACAGCCAATGTAACCAAGGTATGTCGTTTGGAACATGATTTTGCCTACAACCCTTGCGCCGCATCTATACTGAGCTAAATGTACATGTACGTACATGATGCGGGGATGTGGGGATTAGGCTAGATGCCGCACGTCGTCATTTACAAACTGCGGTGACATAGACGTAGGGTACCATAATTGTCGTAGAATTCTAAAATTAAACGAACAGAATGAAGTTTAATTGGAATTATACCGGGTCTATCACCGACACTGAAGGACTTACATGAGATTACATTTTCCACCGGAGTATTTAGTCACAGTTGAGAGAACATGAAAAGATGTTCCTGGTAAAAATGCCCCACCACGCCCACTGCACCCTAATACATTTTTCAACAAGGAACATATAGTGCCCGGCGAAAAGGGGAGAGTCAACTAATTGAAGTTGCAACCTAATGTGGAGGGAATTAATGTAAGTCCTTTAGTGTCAGTGATAGACTCGGTAGAATTCCAATTAAACTTCATTCTATTCGTTTAATTTTAGAATTCTACCTCGTCATCACCTCCACTTCGGACTTACATGAAATTTTAGATCACAGAGACGGGCAACATGCAATAAAAGACATGATTGTGTATATGACTCGATGGTTTACCACAGTTTAATAGACGAGCTATAACTCTGAGCTCTTTAGGTTGTTAACATGAACAAGCAAGAACAAATTGTGCATTAATATAACAAATTTCGTCAGCATTTCTTAATTAAGGAAATAACCAACCTACTTAGTTGTACCAGCCAAAACTGCATTTGCAAAGCTGTGATTTGTTTGCTCTACCGGTTTGTTATAGAATTTAGCAAAAGTACTACTTCTTGCCCAATGGGCAGTGCTTAAAATAACGTTCAGTGGTACTCCATTTTGAAAGGCCGCACTGCAGGCAGCAGATCGAGTACTGTGTGCTTTGAACTTGGCTGTGTCAATGCCAGACTCATGCAATGTGTTCTTGATCCAGCGAGATATTGTCTCTGACCTTACTTGTTTGTGGGGTGACGCATAGCTTACAAACAAACACCGTTGCGTATCCCTTAGGGGTTTCGTCTTAATTAGATACTGTTTTAGCGTTGCCATGACACAAAGTTGGTCATCATGAGTGTACTTGGGTAGCACCAAACTAACAGGCAGTTTGCCAATCTTGCTGGTTTTCGTCAACTTATATATAACAAAGATAATTTGTGTAGCTGTAACTTCAGCATCGTCTAAGTTAAGTAACGATAAAGTTTGACACCTTTGTCCTGAAATTAATGCAACAAGCATAACTAGCTTCATAGTGAGTTCTTTTAAGAACAACTTATTAGACGGACCCAAATTTTTTTAGGTATTGTAACACAGTATTAACGTCCCATGTACAAGTATATCTTGGCATTGCAGGTCTCACGTTGAACACACCTGTCATGAACCTTCTTATCAGTGGGAGGGCTCCAATTGGTGTCCCATCTATAGGGGCTAGTATCGCTGACAATGCACTACGTAGTGTGTTCAGAGTGCTGTAACTACTACCTTTGTCAAATTCCTCTGTTAAGCAGTCTAGAATCACCGCTACAGTCGCACGAGGTGGATCACTCTTTGTTCGAGCACAGAACAGAACCCATTTTTGGATCGCTGATCGCTAAGATTTCTTAGTTGAAGTCCGCCAGGATGAGATAATAATGTCGGCAGCGTGCTGCGAAATTCCCTGGCTCTGTAGGTTTCCCTGACAAATGGCATGCCATCAGTTGCAGCCGATCTCGCAATGGGTGTAGTCTACATGAGGAAGGGAGTGAGAGTAAATTAGCTCTTTTTGGCAAAATAATTGGTTTGTTCACCAACAGTTTAAGCATCTTAGGAAAACCATGCTTGTGTATGCCAAAGTGGAGCAACAAGTATGGCTGTTTACTCCTCATATTCAATCTTTGTCAATACTTTCCCAATAAGACAGAATGGGGGAAACGCGTAGATTTTATAGTTTGACCAGTCTAGCGTAAACGCATCATTGAAGATTGCATTGGGATCAGGTTTCCACGATACGCAAGGTTGTATCTGATGGTTCAATCTTGACGCAAACATGTCAATATTTGGTGTCATAAAGATATCGATAATCTTCCGGAAAACTTCTGGGTGTAACTTCCATTCGATCTCTTCATGGAAGTGACGTGATGCAAAATCAGCACTCACATTTTCAATACCCGGCAGGAATGAAACGGACAGCCATATTTTCTTATTCAAACACCAAAGCCAGATTTCCCTGGCCAGTTTATTTAACTGTAGGGAGTGTGTGCCGCCCAAAAACTTTATGTATGATACGGCAGTTGTGTTGTCCGATTTAAGGTGCACATGAATGTCCCTATGGTTACTGAAAAGGGACTGTAAGGCAAAAAAGCAAGCTTTAAGCTCAATATGCCATGCAGCTTCCTCAGCTGACCATTGTCCACCTAGCATATGCCCATTGCAATTTGCACCCCAGCCATTGAGGGATGCGTCAGTTTCAACCAAGAAATCTGGCTTATTTCTGTGAATGGGGGCACTAGCATACTGTAGATTAATAAGCCACCAATTTAAGTCTGCCTTAGCTTGGTCAGACAATGACATTCTTGCATCAAAATTATCGTGGTTTGCAGTCAATGCTGCGTTTTTCTCACATTCGATAGATCTTCTGAATAACGTGCCGTACGGTACGGCGATATCACAAGAGACTAAAAAACCCACTACTCGGGCAACGTCCCTAATTTTTGGACTATTGGCAACAATAATGTTTTGAATAGCCACTTCAGTTTTGCTATTTTTTGCTGGAGGAACAGCAATTGTCATATCTTCCGAATTTATTGTAAAACCCAGAAACACAATGGACTTCGTTGGTTCCATAACAGATTTCCCAGTATTGACTATAAATCCTAATTCTTGGGTGAGGGCAACTCGAGCTTTAACATTGGTTATGCACACTTCTTTTGTTGCACCTATCAACAATGCGTCTTCAATGTAGTCACAAGATTCGTGCCCCATTAGTCTTAAAGAGGCTATCAAAGGTTTCATTATCTTTGTAAATACCCTCGGTGCACAAGCTAAACCGAAAAGCAGGCAGGTAAATTCGAACAATTTGTTCTGCCACAAAAAGCGCAAGTATTTGCGGTGGTTTTTGGCAATCGGTACTGTAAAGTACGCATCTTTAAGATCAATTGATGCCATAAAGCATTGTGGTCGGATTAATTGCAGTGCAAAATGAATTGTTTCCATTTTAAAATGGACATAAGCAACTGATTTATTCAACTGGCGAAGGTTGATAATTGGGCGAAAAGTCCCGTCTTTCTTTGGACGGATGAAAATGTTTGATACAAACTCACCATATTCATGGGTAGCAAGTGTATTTGCTCCTTTTTGGAGAAGTTTATCAATTTCTATCGAGATGATTTCAACCTAGTCATTGGGAGCAAAATGTATTTGTTTAGGGAGGAACGATTGAAATGGTAGTTTCCCAAATTCTATTTCATAGTGCTTTATAGCATCTAGATCCCACTTATCTGAAGTTACTTCTTGCCATTTTGTAACAAATTGTGCTAATCTACCTGCAATTTTGCTAGATTTAATGCATGTTGTACTTACCATTGTGGTTGTACTTGTAGGGACATGCGGGCTTACTTTGCCGTCTCCACATCTTGCCGTGGCTTGGCATTCCACCGAGTGTCTCATGTCTGTTTTGGCGCTGGTAGTTTAAACGACCACCTCTTCTGAATTGGCTGGTGGTGTAGGTCGTGTTATCCCCTGTGGCTGTGATGCATGGGTCGTTTTCGATCATGTTTGTCGTTTCCTCTGAAAGTCAACCAGCCAACTTTGTTGCCAATTTTGTTGGTCTGCTGTATGTCCTTGCACTGTTGGGGCAAATCGTCACCAAATAAAAACCCTGTTTACGGGCACATGTGGCGAGCACAGACCGGAAAATTGCTTGTTAAGATCGGGCTTAATCAAATCCCGTCTTCGCACATTCAGTTCCTGGTTGGCATGTCCAATAATGGCCACCGCATCTAATAGCTTAGTGATTTCACTCTTGAAATCAGGGATTCCCTGAGTGGCAGCGGGTCTGGACATCAGTGAGTTTATTACCCCAACTACGGGTATAATTCCTTTAAGAAGTGCCTGTTGCACTTTCTGGAATTTTATGTCCTGAGAGCGGGTCTTCGACTTTAGTGAGCTCCATATCTCAGGGTTAACCCGTGTGCACTCCACATTTTTGACGTTGGTCGGTCTTTGGATAGCTTTGAGCTTTTCCACGGCCTTGTCCTACGGCAATTTGTGGCGGACCATTTTATCCACTACCTTAGCCAATTAATCATTGTCTGCATCGGCGGTCGGTGCGTCCTCCGCATATAGTTGTTCAAAATAGTCCAACAACTGATCGTCATGGCATGATGTTTTTAGCCCCTGCTGACTCTCTTAGGAGCTCTTCTATTGCATTTGAGGCACTCTCTGTATCGGATTCTGAATCCAATGATAGGCTAGGCTGCTTGGCGGGTCGACTAAGTATCACAGTCTGCATGTTTTCGATGGCTTCGGCCATACATGCAAGCTTCCCTGAAACATCCGCAAATTCTTGCCGGGAAACCGTGTCTGATGACGGGACCAATGAGCACTTAGGCTTTCGGCCTTTAACTTTCAGCTTGCTCGAAGTTCTGCCGATTGATGAATTTTCACCTTGTCCCAGACCCGGGTCTTCCTTGGTATCAATTGCACCCGAAGTGCCAGCCATCAACTCAAGGAAATCTGGTTCGTTGCAGCTGTCCATGGTGCAAAGTGCCAACATATACCCGTAATTGTACGAAGTATAGAATTCGATGTACGCATACTACGGCACAGAAAAATGTATTGGGGTGCACTGGGCGTGGTGGGGCATTTATACCAGGAACATCTTTTCATGTTCTCTCAACTGTGACTAAATACTCCGTTGGAAAATGTAATCTCATGTAAGTCCGAAGTGGAGGTGATGACGAGGTAGAATGAGAGTTAAGTTTTATATTCCAGCAAACCTAATTCGGTTTTACCCCATTACATTTTTGCACTTTTTTTATTATTTTTATTTTTATATCACAATATTACGTACAATCTGTGTCCGTCTTATTAGAGAGGTTTCACAGAGTCGCGGATACGAATACGCATACAGATATCGAACCGTACGCGTTCGCGTCAAGTGAGCTGTGTAGTTTTGTTTTGCAAAACTCTAACGAATACCCTCAACTTGAGGCTCAAGAGGGCGCTATTAACCAAATGTACAGTACATAAAAACTCCACAGGCTAAACTGACATGCGTCGCCTAACTTTTTGGTCCATTTGTCTTTTTTTGAAGCATGGTGGAACAATGTCCAACTACATCCATGTATGATACCTCTAAAAGACATGGTGAAAACCTGGTGCATTAAAAAATAACAATCCGCTCCAAAAACATGAACAAAATATAATCGTTCTTATTTAAGTGTATGGCCACAGATTCCCGTTTTGAGCGATTATTCGGTTATACGTCACATCCCCATGGGCCTCAAAAAGTGATGACGTATTATGACGTATCCGTTCACGTAAGAGTATCGGTGACTCTGCGGAACCTCTCTAATAGGGAGCTGTCAAGCACGGAAGAAACCTTTGACTATCTAATTTATTTATATACACTGAACAAGTGAAAAGGCGTCAGTTTGAACTTTATAACTAACCAGGACGATTTAATATAGAAACTTTTGTTTGACAGTTGTATTAACTTTGCTTACCTTTCAGGTTTGTTTGAGCCCAGTCATATGCAATTTGAAGGTAACCGAATGAATGACGTAGGGGGTGAGCCCTCATTGTCTGAGATGGTAGAAAAGGCCATTGAGATACTTCAGAAGGACAAAGACGGGTTCTTCCTTATGGTTGAGGGTAAGTTATTATTACAACATACAGGTTTATGGTTTTCGTAGAGTGTTTGTTAATTGGTTTCAAGAGCCCTAGCCTTGTCCAAGGCTCTATACGTTAGCACCGACCCGCTCTGAATTCACGAACTGCATAGATACTATACCGCACGGTACATAACAGTACTTGATACCGTGGGGTCGAAGCATGGCTTTTCGATGTATCAACGAGGTTACAACGAGTCTAGTTGCATCCTCGTTGTATGAGGTACAACAACCTCGAAAAACCATGCTTCGACCCCACCGTATTAAGTACTGTTATATACCGTGCAGTATAGTATCTATGCAGTTTGTGAATTCAGAGCGGGTCGGTGCTTGTGTAAAGAGCCTTGGACAAGGTTACATGAGCCCTTTGTGTCATTGCTGCTGTTTCGCAAGAGCTTGTCGTTAGGCCCTACCTCTTACTTATGTGGCTAAGAAAATCATTGACAATCTGAAACCTCGTTTTATGGAGTATTTGCATTGTCTCTTTGATGCCATTGTTCAGTAACAGGTTGTATGTATTTTCATTGTTGATAACTAAACCACGCAGGTTGGCATGCACGACCGAATAATAGCAAAACATCAACCGACCTACTAGATTTTGTCACCAAAATAGACATTGCTGCAAACTTGTAATTAAAAAGAATACATCCCAATTGGTTGCAATCGAACATTCTTAAAAACTAGGGCCAACGTTTGTTATCTTTGTATTCATGTCTTTTCCTAGTTTTAAAATCTTGGTTGACAAAAACTCCGTCTATGATGTTGCTTTATCACGGTGTGGCCATCTTGATTTTACTCCATTCAAACTCATTGTAACCAAACTGAGGCTGGACGAAATAATAGTCTGGTGCCATGTTTGCGCAATGAATGTTAGCATTCATTACTGTTATAGAAACAGGGAACATGACCAAGATGGCGACAGCGTGATTATAGACCTTTATCACGGTGTGACCATCTTGACTTTATACCCCATTGTAACCAAACTGAGGCTGGTGCCATGTTTGCGCAATGAATATTATAATTCATTACTGTTATGGAAACAGGGAACATGACCGAGATGGTGACAGCGTGATTATAGACCTTTATCACGGTGTGACCATCTTGACTTTATACTCCATTGTAACCAAACTGAGGCTGGTGCCATGTTTGCGCAATGAATGTTAGCATTCATTACTATTATGGCAACAGGGAACATGACCAAGATGGTGACAGCGTGAACATTCTTCACGAACAAGACACATTACCAGATTTTTCATAAAATGTCAATAATTCAAACACAAATAAATCATACTATCTTGAATTGATACACCAAGGTGGCCAAATTGACCGTGCGCATCATGACGGGTTAGCCTACCACGCCCTGCAAGATACCATTGCAATGGATAAGGCTGTAGCCAAGGCGATGTCAATGACCAATGAAATGGAGACTTTATTTATTGTAACTGCCGACCATAGCCATGTACTCTCTATAGGAGGAGCAGCTGATCGTGGTAGTCCAATACTCGGCAGAGGAGGTAAGTTTCATCCACAAATATAACTTTAAAGGCAGTGGACACTATGACTTCTAACAAGCTTAAGCTCAATGAAAATAAAACTGATACATCGATCGACCCTACTGATTCTGTCAGCAACTTATAAATCAAATTTGATTTTCATAATATGACAATGATCAAGCAAGTTTCCAGCCTCTGCCAATCAATACATTTTCAATTACGTAACTTAAGGAGAATCAAACGGTACCAGGATAAGGATACTCTCCATCATGTTGTCAGAGCTTTAGTCCTCTCTCGTATTGACTATGGCAATCTCCTTTTATTTGGTGCAACGTCATATGAATTGGACAGAGTTCAAAGACTACAAACTAGTGCAGCTCGTTTAGTATGTTCCACACCCTTGAGAGAACATTATTACCCCATCACTTAGGGAACTTCATTGGCTACCAATTAGAGAACGAATCCATTTTAAGATTGCTTTTCTCGTTATTATGCTTCATTATATAACCACTTAACTGTCACATTACACTCCTCCACGATTTCTTCGATCAATCGCTTGAATGTTCCCAGAGCAAACAAAGTTCTAGGGCAGAAGGCTTTCAGTGTGACTGGGCCCATGATTTGGAACAATCTCCCAACTGCCATTAGGGAATCTAATACTCTGTCTGCTTTTCGTGAAGTCCTTAAGACTCACCTTTTTTCAAGTTAAATTCTTTCTAGTGCGCTATGATCTTGACGGAATAGCGCCTTATAAATATTAATTGTTATGTTATGTTATTGTTATTGTTATTGGTAATTACTCAAATTTAATATTAGCATAAAACCTTACTTGGTAACGAGTAATGGAGAGCTGTTGATAGTGTAAAACATTGTGAGAAACGGCTCCCTCGGAAGTAACGTAGTTTTCGAGAAGTAATTTTTCACGAATTTGATTTCGAGACCTGAGACTTAGAGTTTGATGTATCGAAATCAAGCATCTAAAAGCACACAACTTCGTGTGACAAGGGCGTTTTTACTTTCATTATTCAACTTCGACGTTTGATATTTTATTGTCTTTGACAATTACCAATAGTGCTAGTGTCTTTGAACAATTAAAAGCTATATCTTTCCAAATATCATTTGTATGCAAAATAGTATACGATGAGTTTAAAGAGAGACTGTTTATAACTATTATTACTTACTTCCTTTTTTTCAAAGGGCGATATCTCTCGATAAATCCAATTGTTTGTAGACTGCAGCTTGATTATGTTTTGAAACAAAAAGTAAACTCCGTTAAGTTACCCGAATTCAGACTGAATTCTGACCAGTAAGTAATGTTAACAAGTTGTGCAAGTTTCTCAGTTTTGTATAAGTGAGTGGTGATTCGTCGTCAAACCGTTCATATTTAAATTATAATTACAACAAAATGGTTTTGCATATTAATGTCAAGGTCTGATGAATGACGGTTGGCCGTTTACAACACTCTCATATGCAAACGGCCCTGGAGGAATTGAGGAGTTAAACAGCTTCAAAAGTACTGGTTCGAGACGGAATCTGACGGATACCAACACAGGTAAAGCTCCAATTGAATACTTTGAGTATTGGTTTGTACCACTCAAGTACACCACTCAGTAAAATTAAATCCGAGTTTATGCAGACTTTTTGAAATATTTTAAATCTTAAACATATACGATAACTTGGCAAAGTTACAGGGAAGTATTTGCAAACACGATTTTACCAAGGGAAAGTGCCCCTTTGCCATTTCATAAAGTTAATAATTAACTTGTGTAAACAATCATTGTATTGTGATAAATATTGTTTTATCATAAATGTGATAAACGATGTTTTATTATTTGTTTGTGCAGAGGCTGCCGATTTTCACCATCCAGCGCTTGTCCCAATTGATTCAGAGACTCATGGTGGAGAGGACGTCACTATTTACGCCAATGGACCAATGTCGCATCTTTTTTCACGGGGTACATGAACAGCACTACATTGCCCACGTGGTCAGATATGCTTCCGGGTTAAACTGCCACAATGGGGCGCCCTCTACTGGACCAAATTCCATTTTGGCTTTACTGTTGTTTTCTTTCGTACGAAGTTTATAGATTGAAAAAGAAATTCAATGACTGTATTTTGTCCAGTTTATAGCAAAGACAGCCAATATTATAGATTAATAGTGTTTGCAAACAGTAAAACAAACAACCAAAAACATGAAATCTGTTAACCTTTTTTACAGCCGCTTAAATCAGACCGACTTTTTCCGGTAATATCACTTTTGAATCATACAGATACAAAACAAAAGAAAAGAACGCCAGGCCTAAATGAGAAACTGACTGGATACATTTTAGTTTAATGTTTGATGAAAACAAATCCCAAAAATCAAATTAATTTGACATTTGAACCTGTGATCTTTATATTAACGTAGCCCTGGTGTTTCCTTGCCTTGTCCATATACTTGTTCGCCGTGGTAGCCAGAGACCAGTGACCCGCTCTGTGAAAATGAGTAAAATTTCGCGCAATGCATTAGCGTGCAATGGACGGTTACATGTGGAAGGGGTCGTTGTGGAGAGGTTTTTTGTTTGTCACAACGTTTTTGTTCTACTTCTTTAGGATCTATATTTTCATGGTCAATATTCAGATAACTTAATTTTAGTCATGAAGCTATAAAAAAAACCGTACTTTTGTTTCATTTGTGCCCCTTTTATTTCTACATAGCGCGAAGTATCGCTGATTTGTATTCTCCGCTGTTTTGTCGTTCGGTACACCACTACGTACATTATGGTATCATCGGCAACCTTTGACCCTCGCCTTTCCAATTATAGGAGATTAACGCCATGGTTAAAACTAAGGCAGCAAAATTGTTAGACCAACAGAGGGCGTTATTTATAAAACTCGGATGTTATTGTGGGCTAAGTGTGTGTGTTCGACCCCCCCCCCCAGTTTGTAAATACTTTTTTCAAATGTGACGTCAAGATCACATGGGGCTCCCCAGGGTGATCAACCATTTCCCTCCAATAGACCGTGTGAGCTGAGCTTCCGGGCACCACATAGCCATCAGCTGGGGGAGATTAACGTGCGTGCAATTGTAGTGTGATTTTGTTTCTGTCTGATCACTTTTTGTCAATCCCCAAAACATATTTATCGAATGATTACATTTACAGTTACCAGTCACTAAAATCTGTAAACTTTAAAACAAATTAAAAGGAAGAAGTAATGCTCCACCATCCGGCTCGAAGTGTCCGATTGGTAAGCAAAGTGAATGTGTTGACTACACTAGCACACCGAAGTTAGTTTTGTTTAAATAAACATAAAATTTTCATCTTATTCGAGCAAAAAAATCAACCTAATTTTTTCTATGACACATCATTGCCCCCTGGGACCCAAACTCCCACGGCAGCTTCGCTTTTAATCATTGAACAGACATTGATTAAATTTTAAATAAAATTGTTACCTAAAAAAAAAAACAGGTCAAATAACAAGAAAATACATTGTCAATATTAATGTATTTTGTCAGGCTAATTTGCAAGCACATAAAGAAACAAAAGGCCAGTTGTGTATTGCTTAGGTCTACATTACACGAACGTTTTACTACTCAAGTCTAGCTTTTTTTTCAACAAACTGAGGATTTGAAGACACCTTTTCTGGGGTCCGTTACACCAAACAATAAGTTAATGGCTAAATTCTGTTGTTTTGAAGCATTTTCTAATGCCTTTCAAAATTCAACAAATAATTGTTAAGCATAAAAACCGTACTTGGTAATGAGCAATGGAGAGATGTTATTAGTATAAAACATTGTGAGTAACGGCTCTCTCTGAAGAAAACTAGTTTTTGAGAAGAAGTACTGTTTCGAATTGTTGAGGTCTCAAATTCAAGGCATCTGAAAGCACACAACTTGTGCGACAAGGGGTGTCTTCCCATTATTCTCTCGCAACTTCGACGGCCAATTGAGCTCAAATTAATGTTCACGAGTTTGTTATTTTAAGTCTATGTTGAGATACACCAAGTGGAAAGACGTTACTAGTGCTTGAAAGATTCCTAATGTGTCCTGCCTTTGCCCTTAAAGGGTAATTTTAAACTGATTTTCAACTGTGTCCTTTGTTTTCTCAGAGTCTACTTTCGCACAAATGCTTTTGGGAAACAAGAATATTCAATGGAGCAAAACAAATTAAATGAACACATTGCGAACAAAATGTATTTACTATTTACAACTTTTGGATGAGATTTAAGTCTTTTTGATTGTTTAACACGTAAGGCAGGATTCCGCCTTGGGCCGGTGTTTTGAATAGAAATCTGTCCCCGGAGATTCTTTCCCCATTATAGGCAGGTGTGTCAGGAGATTATGTTCTCCCAAAATTCCCTCCCCCTTATTCGGCAAACTTGTTACAAACTACTTGTGATAGCGCCCTCTGTTAAATCACCCTCACTCAGCCCATGTTAGTGTCTCAACCAGGGGAAAGCACCGGCAGCACTGATTTCACTGAGACACCGGCAACCCATCCGGGCGCCTAGTCCTGGAGAATTGCGCGTGGCCCTTGTAGTGGCATGAGATTTCTGTCCCTTGGAGATAGTTTCATCCTTTTACAGTGAGCGGTGACCAAGGTCGTTTCTTAATTCTGAAAGCACCCTCTTTTGATTCCATCTGCTTTAGACCGTATTGATATCAGATACTCAGAGGAAAAATCCATAGCACTCCGGCTATTCGTTAACCGCGGCCCATACCAGTCTGGGGAAGACAGGAGGGGCCAGGTCACTTCGTTTGTTTGCAGTTTTTCGGAAGCAAAAAGAAAACAACATGTTCTGTCGCAAGTCAAATAAGCCGAGTTTTGTTCCTCCGACAACGGGGGCTACAATCCCGGCCAAAATGCTTGGGCCACCCATTCCTACGTTATTTAAACCCATTCCCTGTTCACTTCCCACTGACAAGTTTTTAGGGTTTGTGTACTTTTTGTAGAAGGACGCAAAATCAATGTTCACTGATTTACGGTAAACTTGCATTGTTTGAAGGTAAAACGGTAAAAAGTTTCCCTTTAATTTTATTTTCTTAGGTGTTGTAGGCTTTGACAAAAATGAGTAAAACAGTATTAGGAAAATTAGTTCAGCTTGCAAATTGTATTTACCAATAATTTTAGTTCAATATCAATTAAACACTCAAAACACAAAAACCCAAACAATCAATTGATACGGTGTGAATGTACATTTCTTCAATGTATTTAAAACATTCAAGTGACTCCTGACTATTTCTAAAACTATGCAATATATCTTAACTTCTAGTACACTAAATGGATTATAGTTAAATTTAATAAAAACATGCTTTGTAGAAATACAAGTATCTAGTAATTACACTAATGCTTTGTATTCTAGCGTTAATGCAAACATTAACACTGTGTTTTTGACGACTTTTAAGGTAACAAAAGTTTAATTGTGAAATGAATCAGATGTTGACAATTTAAAAAATTGAGTTATATGCAGGGGCTGGAAAGAACACTTAATGTCTAAGCTTTGGGTGTATCGCGTTGCTAAGTTACTCCCGTTTGAAATAAGCCAGTGTATACATTTTTGTTTAAAACGAATTACAAGTAAAGTGATGTTTTCGCGCAAAAGGATTCAAATTAGACTAAAATTTGATCACAAAACTGTTGTTTTCAGAGCGTTATTGCTAAAAACCAGTGTGTTTAAGTGGTATTTTTTCAAAATAAAGCTTTTGTCACTAAAATATGTGTTTCGATGAGTAAAATATGAATAAACATTTAACTAAGGTTCTAGAAATTTAGTTTCCATTTTATTAACAAATTTAAAAGTGCCCGACCCGAGAGGGCGCTGTTCGTGACGTCAATCGAGGCGCGACATTTGAAGCACGGCGGTTCAAAGTGTTTGCTGCACAGCGCTGGAAAAGACGTCGGACCGAACCACTTTGCAAACTGACCCCATTTTTAGTTGTTTTGCTGCCTCCAGCAGCAATACACGTGGTCGACAGTGCCGGAAAAATGCAAGAATTAAACCTTTTTTCGAAACGTACAAACTAGGACTTGCATGTAATTGCACGTTCTTGTGTTCAATGTACGTTTGAGGCAAAGTCTGCCTCGATTGACGTCACAAAAGGGGTAAGCGGAGTCACCCCAAACAACTTTATCTATTTTTTAAACATATAACTTGTTACAAACAATAACTCAACAAATTACATTATTGTTCATTAACATATACTTTAATGTTTGAAGAAAAAAAAAATTCTATTTCCAGGTGACTTTAAGGTATACCATGCAAATATAGTTCTAAAAAAAATCACAGAGTGGGTCACAATTTTACTGTCAACGAAACCTTTCTGTGTTAGGTAGATCAAGATAAAATGCGACATTGTGTAATCAGCTAATAATAATTCCGAATAATTAAGTCACGGTCGAAGTGAGGGAATTGTTAATTTCCAAATTCACACTAAGATGGTGTATTGGTTTCATGCCGATGTGACGGTTTAACGAATCGCTGTAAGTGAAATATAATTCCCTCTCTTTGACATGTTAGTCGTGACATCATCAAACGTTTTATACGAAAGTGATTTAAAACGAATACCCAATGTTTCATCTGCATTAAACAAACGTGCTTTCTCATGTGAAAACAAACAAAACGCTCAAACCACGACGAAAAATTTAATATTTCTCCATATCGAAACGTGTTCAAAAGACGACACAAAATAAATGTTTTCTGGTAACTTTACAAGGCAAGTTGTTTTTGATCACAGGTTGTCGTTAGTTTAATATCATAAGTATTGTACATTAACGAATATATCAACAGAAGCGACTGTTACCAGTTGTTTCAACCAATTTAAAATGTTTGAAATAAAATTGCCGGCAGAATCGGAGGCCACAATTAATTATTAGTCTAAAAGTCTGTATTAAGGAATCGGAAGTTTTGTATGTACTGTTTAATAAACTGTCAGTTTTTTGTTTCGTAGTTTCATTTTGCATTTTATGGAAAATGAAAGCTGTAGAGTCGTTTCAAGGACTCATCATTGCACCCTCGGACGGAATTACAGGCTGCAGAAATTTCAAACTTTCCCGAAAATGAAATAAACACAAAAAAAGAGATGAACTTATATTTACAGCACTGTTTACGTGACAAAAACACGTTGAAAGTTTTTGTCACAATACACGTTTGCAAAATCAAATGTTCAAATAAAACGTCTTTTCCTTACTTATTGTCCTGCAAATAATAAAACAATTAATAATAAAGTATTTTTATTTGATTCATCTAAACACACGTTCGTTTTTCCACGATTAGCTCATTATTATTATATTTTAAAAAACTATATAGTTGCATATTAGTTTATTTAAATCGTTGTCTAAAACATTTAAACGTTTCCGTGTGTTTAGCTGTTCCGATCCAGTCGGAACAGCTATTGTTTTCGTCGAGATTTTTATTATTTTTAGCTGTTCCGACCGTCCGTCGGAACAGCTATTGTTTTCGTCTAGATTTTTATTGTTTTTATTAGCTGTTCCGATCCAGTCGGAACAGCTATTGTTTTCGTCGAGATTTTTTAATTATTTTTATTATTATTATTATTATTATTAGCTGTTCCGATCCAGTCGGAACAGCTATTGTTTTCGTCGAGATTGTTATTATTTTTATTATTATTATTATTATTATTATTATTCTTTGTTTCTCCCTAAATCCCATAGTGTTTGTACACGTTTTTGCGGCAGCCTAATCTCCTAAACCATAATACGAAAGAGTGAGTTTATTATACCAAATTGAAGCTTAGAACATAAGCTTAATTCTTATCGTAAAAAATGTTAAAATGGTTAATTAATAAACCTTAATTAAGCTTGTGAATATTTAATTAGCAAACCAAGTTAACACCATATCTCAAAAAGTAGACCGCCGATCCTGAAACTTTTTTCAGCTATACACTAGTCAGGTCCTGTTAATGTGATTTCCGACATAAAATTCTGGACGACGTCACCATGACGTCATGTAATGCACGTTTTGTGTCTGTGCACAAACACAATGGCTCTTGAAGTGTAAACAAACCCAGCTTTCCAAAACATAATTTATTCGATTAAAATTAAATTACATGTTGTACACTTCCCAAAATTGCTTTAGATTAAGATATATTTTATTGATGGTCATTTTAAAAGCATCAGAACTTATAGAAACAGTGTAATTATTTTTAAAAACCTGTATTTCCGGGGAAGTTTTTTCAAAGATCATGGGTACGGCGTAAAACTTGATTTGAATTGCGTTTTTTTGTTCAATATACATAGATTTCTTACGGTAACCGACTAGCACAAGTCTAATCTTGTTTCCAAAATTTGACAAGCATGAGCATGGTGCATCGTGGACCGGGTTCATTTCAGGCGACGAGCGTGGACGACGAAAATAGACCGCCCGGGATTTGGAATTATTTACGGGTAAAGTCACCTTGTTCGCGCCGGGGACCATTTGCCTAAACTAATTCCAGTATTTCGCGTTACGTTCGGAAATTAGACCATGACAAACAAAAACTCTTTGACAGGAATACAAAAGCAGAGATTTTATTATGCTGACGTTTCTCTGGTGGTTGAGTGGCTCAGTTTTATAGAGCTGCTTATAATAAACAGGCAAAACATTTTGCTTTACAAAATTGCAGAAATTGAGCAGAACACCTGGATTCACAACTTGAACATGAAGCATGGTTAAGCTGCTTTTTGTGTTTAAAAAGCTATTATGTAGTTTGGTCCTTAGCCAATGGCTTTTAAAGGAAAGAATCGCAGCGCTTACGTAATCAGGGAACTGTGCTTACGCAAAGCGTATTTTACAGCTTAGCCGGGAATGTGTTCTTCACGTCACAATTCGCATCAACAAATTTGCTACAGTTGACTAATTGTGCTCAACTCCTGCGCAACTTTCACTGCAAAAACAGTGACTTAAAAATTTGATTTGCATTCGCAGGCAAAACCGTGCTTTACTTGTGACAAAAGTAGGCAGGGGCGACTAGTGTGCTTTAGTGTTAAAGTCGCGACTACAAATTATTATTTGAGTCGCGACTACTGTTTTTCTTTACTACAAAATTTGTCCCGACTACCTGTTTGGTGAACCAGTTGTGTTGCTTACTACTATTCGCAACATAATTAATATTTCCCTTGCGGCATAGCGGCACAAATCTTGAGAATCTGTACTTTATCTCGACAAGTGTCATAGTTAGGTTTGAAGTGCGACTAGTCGAGTAGTAAATTTCACTAGTCACACTCATTCGCAACATAATTAAAAATTTGTCCCGACTACCTGTTTGGTGAACCAGTTGTGTTGCTTATATTCGCAGCATAATTTATATTGCCCTTGCGGCATAGCGGCACAAATCTTGAGAATCCGTACTTTATCTCGACAAGTGTCGTAGTTAGGTTTGAAGTGCGACTAGTCGAGTAGTAAATTTCACTAGTCACACCCATTCGCAACATAATTAATATTGCCCTTGCGGCACATAGCGGTACAAATCTTGAGAATCCGTATTTTATCTCGACAAGTGTCGTAGGCAGGTTTGAGGTGCGACTAGTCGAGTAGTAAAATTCACTAGTCACCCATTCGCAACATAATTAATATTGCCTTTGCGGCACATAGCGGCACAAATCTTGAGAATCTGTATTTTATCTCGACAAGTGTCGTAGTTATAGGTTTGAGGTTCAACTAGTCGAGTCATGATGGGAACTTGCTTAATGAAAAAGATCCAGTGCTCTGCAGAAGCATTGAATTCTGCGCTTACGTCAAGCGAAATAGACTGCTCATAGCAGGGATGTTTTTGTTTGTGTGCTTCCAAGTTCGCACATTATTTTCCAAGCTTGCACATCACAGTAAAGCGGAAATTGGTGATCGTAAGCGCAGACTTTGGTGGTCATGAGAACCATGTAATTTTGCCCTGTAAGTAGGTTTGGTAAGGCCTACACTTCAAACATGTAAAGTCAAAAAAGATTGTTAGTACATGAGGGGAAATCTTGTGAAACTGGTCCAATTTGACTCTGCTTCACTGCGTAAGCAAAGAATTGACACATCAGAAGCGCGGATATTATCGCTTACTTAAAGCATATTTCACAGCTTAGCAGGGATATTTTTGCTTGTGCGCGGGGAAACTTATCATATGTAATCTTTGCTTTGAACTAATTGTACAGATATTTCAGCGCCTGCACAGTAAGCGTAGAATGGTGGTTGTATAATAAATGGGCAGAGTTTGGTTGAAGCAGACAGAGCCATAAAACTGGGCCGTGTTCTATATGGGAAATTATAGCTTGACATTTTTTGACAGTTTTGGTCTCTGCGACGTACACATACAAATACAGAGTCAGATACAGACATTACGGTGCAGAAATCGTGCAATTGAAATGTCTCATAAGAGCGCCCCCTATCGGCAGGAGTAGGGAAATAAAGGAGTATCCTACAAATTAATTATGTGTTTTTAAACACGTAAAATAATATCAAATGGAAGCTTTAGGATGTTTAGCTCAATTCCTATCATAAAACATATTAAAATAATTTATTAATTAACCACCAGTGACCCTCATATGCATATTAATTAGGAAATCTTTGCAGCATCATATCTCAAGAACTTCACGGCCGACTTTTCAACTGTTTGTTTTTAAAGACTCCTTGGGGGTTGGAGATTAATTTGAAAAAACTGTGACCTCAAGTTGACCTCTACTTCCGCGTCAACCGGAAGTGTCACAATATCTCAAGAACTATACAGCAGATTTTCAAAATATTTTCAGTTATAAACTCCTTAGGCATAAAATATTAACTTTAAAAAACCGTGACCTCAAGTTGACCCCTTCTTCCTGGTCAACCGGAAGTGGGACCATATCTCAAGAACTATACAACAGATTATCAATTTTGGTTCAGTTATAGACTCCTTGGGCATTCAAGATTAGTTTGAAACAACTTTGACCCATGTTGACCTTTACTTCCGGGTCAACTTTTTGAAACCTTTTTTTCAGTTATATATTCCTTGGGCAATGAAGCACATAATCCAAGCAAAACAACAAGGAACAGCTTCGTGTTTGTTCACAAACACTTAATGTCTAGTTATTATTATTATTCTTTGTTTCTCCCTAAATCCCATAGTGTTTGTACACGTTTTTGCGGCAGCCTAATCTCCTAAACCATAATACGAAAGAGTGAGTTTATTATACCAAATTGAAGCTTAGAACATAAGCTTAATTCTTATCGTAAAAAATGTTAAAATTGTTAATTAATAAGCCTTAATTAAGCTTGTGAATATTTAATTAGCAAACCAAGTTAACACCATATCTCAAAAAGTAGACCGCCGATCCTGGAACTTTTTTCAGCTATACACTAGTCAGGTCCTGTTAATGTGATTTCCGACATAAAATTCTGGACGACGTCACCATGACGTCATGTAATGCACGTTTTGTGTCTGTGCACAAACACAATGGCTCTTGAAGTGTAAACAAACCCAGCTTTCCGAAACATAATTTATTCGATTAAAATTAAATTACATGTTGTACACTTCCCAAAACTGCTTTAGATGAAGATATATTTTATTGCTGGTCATTTTAAAAGCATCAAAACTTATAGAAACAGTGTAATTATTTAAAAAAACTTGTATTTCCGGGGAAGTTTTTTCAAAGATCATGGGTACGGCGTAAAACTTGATTTGAATAGTCAAAATTGTAAAACTGTTAACTTGACCAAGTCCTTATACCATTTTCGACCGGTGTTATTGCGTTTTTTTGTTCAATATACATAGATTTCTTACGGTAACCGACTAGCACAAGTCTAAACTTGTTTCCAAAATTAATTTGACAAGCCTGAGCATGGTGCGTCGTGGACCAGGTTCATTTCAGGCGACGAGCGTGGACGACGAAAATAGACCGCCCGGGATTTGGAATTATTTACGGGTAAAGTCACCTTGTTCGCGCCGGGGACCATTTGCCTAAACTAATTCCAGTATTTCGCGTTACGTTCGGAAATTAGACCATGACAAACAAAAACTCTTTGACAGGAATACAAAAGCAGAAGTTTTATTATGCTGACGTTTCTCTGGTGGTTGAGTGGCTCAGTTTTATAGAGCTGCTTATAATAAACAGGCAAAACATTTTGCTTTACAAAATTGCAGAAATTGAGCAGAACACCTGGATTCACAACTTGAACATGAGGCATGGTTAAGCTGATTTTTGTGTTTAAAAAGCTATTATGTAGTTTTAAAGGAAAGAACCGCAGCGCTTACGTAATCAGGGAACTGTGCTTACGCTAAGCGTATTTTACAGCTTAGCCGGGAATGTGTTCTTCACGTCACAATTCGCATCAACAAATTTGCTACAGTTGACTAATTGTGCTCAACTCCTGCGAAACTTTCACTGCGAAAACAGTGACTTAAAAATTTGATTTGCATTCGCAGGAAAAACCGTGCCTTACTTGTGACAAAAGTAGGTAGGGGCGACTAGTGCGCTTTAGTGTTAAAGTTGTGACTACAAATTATTATTTGAGTCGCGACTACTGTTTTTCTCTACTCCGTTATAATCGTGTCAACACATCGACTACAAAATTTGTCCCGACTACCTGTTTGGTGAACCAGTTGTGTTGCTTACTACTATTCGCAACATAATTAATATTGCCTTTGCGGCATAGCGGCACAAATCTTGAGAATCTGTACTTTATCTCGACAAGTGTCATAGTTAGGTTTGAAGTGTGACTAGTCGAGTAGTAAATTTCACTAGTCACACCCATTCGCAACATAATTAAAATTTGTCCCGACTACCTGTTTGGTGAACCAGTTGTGTTGCTTACTACTATTCGCAACATAATTTATATTGCCCTTGCGGCATAGCGGCACAAATCTTGAGAATCCGTACTTTATCTCGACAAGTGTCGTGGTTAGGTTTGAGGTGCGACTAGTCGAGTAGTAAAATTCACTAGTCACCCATTCGCAACATAATTAATATTGCCTTTGCGGCACATAGCGGCACAAATCTTGAGAATCTGTATTTTATCTCGACAAGTGTCGTAGGCAGGTTTGAGGTGCGACTAGTCGAGTAGTAAAATTCACTAGTCACCCATTCGCAACATAATTAATATTGCCTTTGCGGCACATAGCGGCACAAATCTTGAGAATCTGTATTTTATCTCGACAAGTGTTGTAGTTAGGTTTGAGGTTCGACTAGTCGAGTCATGATGGGAACTTGCTTAATGACAAAGATTCAGTACTCTGCAGAAGCATTGAATTCTGCGCTTAGGTCAAGCGAAATAGACTGCTTATAGCAGGGATTTCTTTTGTTTGTGTGCTTCCAAGTTCGCACATTATTTTCCAAGCTTGCACATCACAGTAAAGCGGAAAATGGTGATCGTAAGCGCAGACTTTGGTGGTCATGAGAACCATGTAATTTTGCCCTGTAAGTAGGTTTGGTAAGGCCTACACTTCAAACATGTAAAGTCAAAAAAGATTGTTAGTACATGAGGGGAAATCTTGTGAAACTGGTCCAATTTGACTCTGCTTCACTGCGTAAGCAAAGAATTGACACATCAGAAGCGCGGATATTATCGCTTACTTAAAGCATATTTCACAGCTTAGCAGGGATATTTTTGCTTATGCGCCGGGAAACTTATCATAAGTAATCTTTTCTTTGAACTAATTGTACAGATATTTCAGCGCCTGCACAGTAAGCGGAGAATGGTGGTTGTATAATAAATGGGCAGAGTTTGGTTGAAGCAGACAGAGCCATAAAACGGGGCTGTGTTCTATAGGGGAAATTATAGCTTGACATTTTGTGACAGTTTTGGTCTCTGCGACGTACACATACAAATACAGAGTCAGATACAGACGTTACGGTGCAGAAATCGTGCAATTGAAATGTCTCATAAGAGCGCCCCCTATCGGCAGGAGTAGGAAAATAAAGGAGCATCCTACAAATTAATTTTTTTTTTTAAACACGTAAAATAATATCAAATGGAAGCTTTAGGATGTTTAGCTTAATTCCTATCATAAAACATATTAAAATTATTTATTAATTAACCACCAGTGACCCTCATATGCATATTAATTAGGAAATCTTTGCAGCATCATATCTCAAGAACTTCACGGCCGACTTTTCAACTGTTTGTTTTTAAAGACTCCTTGGAGGTTGGAGATTAATTTGAAAAAACTGTGACCTCAAGTTGACCTCTACTTCCGCATCAACCGGAAGTGTCACCATATCTCAAGAACTATACAGCAGATTTTCAAAATATTTTCAGTTATAAACTCCTTAGGCATAAAATATTAACTTTAAAAAACCGTGACCTGAAGTTGACCCCTACTTCCTGGTCAACCGGAAGTGGGACCATATCTCAAACTATACAACAGATTATCAATTTTGGTTCAGTTATAGACTCCTTGGGCATTCAAGATTAGTTTGAACGATTTTGACCCCATGTTGACCTTTACTTCCGGGTCAACCGGAAGTGAACCCATATCTAAAAAAGTACAAAGCTAATGTTCAAACTTCAGTTGTAGACTCTTAGGCAATAAATATTAGCTTTGGAAAACTGTGACCCCAAGTTGACCTCTACTTCTGGGTCAACCGGAAGTGGGACTATATATCAAGATCTACACAACCGATTTTATAGACTCCTTGGCATTGCAGATTAATCTTTGGTAGCTGTGGGCCCATGTTGACCTTTACTTACGGGTCAACCGGGAAGTAAAACCTTATAACAAGAGCTACACAACTTTTTTGAAACCCTTTTTTCAGTTATATATTCCTTGGGCAATGAAACACATAATCCAAGCAAAACAAAAAGGAACAGCTTCGTGTTTGTTCACAAACACTTAATGTCTAGTTAGCTGTTCCGACCGTCCGTCGGAACAGGTATTGTTTTCGTCTAGATTTTTATTGTTTTTATTATTATTATTCTTTGTTTCTCCCTAAATCCCATAGTGTTTGTACACGTTTTTGTGGCAGCCTAATCTCCTAAACCATAATACGAAAGAGTGAGTTAAAATTGTTAATTATTAAGCCTTAATTAAGCTCATGAATATCTAATTAGCAAACCTAGTTAACACCATATCTGAAAAAGTAGACCGCCGATCCTGAAACTTTTTTCAGCTATACACTAGTCAGGTCCTGTTAATGTGATTTCTGACATAAAATTTCGGACGACGTCACCATGACGTCATTTAATGCACGTTTTGTGTCTGTGCACAAACACAATGGCTCTTCAAATCTATACTTTAAACTGGTAAAAAACACAACAACTTCGAAATAATTTATCTGTTAGTTTCCTAAATATCATATTATGTGTAGAAAAATACACTGATTCTAATAAGATTTGTTTCAGTCCATAAAAGCAATCAATGTTCGTCTATTAATTAATTAATCAATTAGAATCTTGGCATCATGGGTACAACGTAGTACTTCATAAATTGGGTGCAGTCACTTTCATTGCAATGTTTAAACATCTCTATGGCTCTTGCAACACACTGCGGACCTGTATGGGTTGAGGACTCTCGGGGAGAGTCTGAGAAGACGATGTCGTGATGTTTGCATCTTTAATTTGTTTTTGAAAAATTAATGGCAACTAGTAACTAACTAGCCACATGACCCTCATTTGCATATTCAATCAGAAAATCTTTGCAGCACCATATCTCAAGAAGTATACAGCCGATTTTAAGACTGTTTGTTGCTAAAGACTCTTTGGGGATTGGAGATTAATTTTGAAAAATCGTGACCTCAAGTTGACCCCTACTTCCGGGTCGGCCGGAAGTGGGACCATATCTCAAGAACTATACAACAGATTATAAAACTTTTTTCAGTTATAAACTCCTTAGGCATAAAAATATAACTTTTGACAAACCGTGACCTCAAGTTGACCTCTACTTCCGGGTCAACCGGAAGTGGGACCATATCTCAAGAAATATACAACCGATTTTCAAACTTTTTTCAGTTATAGACTCCTTGGACATTCAAGATTAGTTTGAAACACATTTGACCCCATGTTGACCTTTACTTCCGGGTCGACCGAAAGTGGGCCAATATCTCAAGAAGTACAAAGCCAATGTTCAACCTTTAGTTATAGACTCTAAGGCAATAAATATTAACTTTGAAAAACTGTGACCCTATGTTGACCTCTACTTCTGGGTCAACCGGAAGTGGGACTATATATCAAGATCTTCACAACCGATTGCTTAAACTTTTTCAGTTATAGACTCCTTGGCATTGCAGATTAGTCTTTGGTAGCTGTGGGCCCATTTTGACCTTTACTTGCGGGTCAACCGGGAAGTGTGACCTAATACCAAGAGCTACACAACTTTTTTGAAACTTTTTTTTTCCAGTTATATATTCCTTGGGCAATGAAGCACATAATCCAAGTAAAACATCACAGCTTCGTGTTTGTTCACAAACACTTAATGTCTAGTTTTATGTTTGATTTAGATTTCGTACAGCAGGAATCCAGTAAAAGACGTGTAATGGTTAGAGTTACTATATACTTGACCTAGTACAGCTAAGTGAACTTGATCTCCATAGTGCAGAGGAATCACTGCACTGCTGCTCACTTGATGATTATCTGCATCGTGTACACCCCCTGAAACAATGCTGTTACCGTTCTTCCTCAGCTGGACATATAGGGACTCACCTGATGATTTATAGACTGAGAACATTAATACGTATACCCCAGGCACATTACACGTAAACGTGCCGTTATTCAACTTGAAATCAGTCCCTTCCTCTGAAAACAATAACTCTTCAAAGGGCAGAGGATCCCAGGAGGATGGAGGGCTGGAGGCGGTATTCCTCACTGCAGTGAAGGCGGACCGTCGCGTACTACATTCACCTGCTTCACCAGTCTGTCCAGCTGGTCTAGGTTCACCTCTCTCCCCCTTCAAACCATTCATCCCATGCAGACCTTGAGGTCCTTGTTTCCCTGGTTGACCGACTCCTTGCTCTCCCTTTTGGCCATGATCCCCTTTAGCGCCTGGCTCACCAACCAGTCCATCTGACCCCATGTCTCCTTTAGCCCCGGGTTGACCTGCCTCACCAGGGGACCCTACAAGCCCTTGACCATGGTTTCCATTTGACCCGGGAATTCCAGGTATACCGGCTGGGCCCTGGCAGCAGGAGTTACACGTCATCTCCGGATCAGGTGAAACTGCTGTTTTAGCAACCATGAACGGAACTTGCAAAATACCAAGAAGAAGGGTCACTGGTGATATGGTAATCTTCATCTGTAATTTAATAGAATACATAAAACAAACGATGAAAACATGAAGACATAGAAGGCGCTGCTCTAGCGGTGACCACCATTTTTGGGTCAGCTCCAATTTATTCACATTTTCCATGTGTTTGTGGAAGTTCTTTATCACTACTTTCCACATTAACCACGTTTTAGTCAATTTGTGTTTCGCTGGACTGAGCATGTGTGTGTTAAATTATGTACCTGGCCGTATTGATCGTAAGTGTTCTGTTGTGTTGAGCTAAATAATCGCTCCACACAACAAAGTGGCTACCGCTACACACTTGAGTACCTACTTAGCTTACAGCAGGGTGCCGTTGGCTCGTTTGATCTTCAACGTAATGAATATCGTGTTGAAATGCTCCCCAATGATACCCAAACAACTGTCAGACAATAATAAACAACTTTAAAAGGAGAACAAGAGGAAATATGGGTGGTGAGGAGAAAGAAATTTTATCAGACCGGTAGAATCTTTCTCCCATTAATGGTATCGTCCGGTGCCGTTCCCTCTATGCCCCAAATGGATGAGCTCGTTTAATCACATGCGTAAACACAGAGACTCTGGTATCCTTCACTGAGACATGGTTAGACAATACAACCCAGAGTAATGAACTCCATATAGACGGCTTTGGATCTCGGATTCGACTTGACAGAGATTACAAAATTACAGGGAAGATACAGGATGGGGCGCGTATGCCTCTATATCAACAAGAGATGGTGCAACACAGTGATTGTTTGAGATAAGACCAACACCCTATACATTGAGCTCCTGTCCGTATCACTTCGCTCATTTTATAATCCAAGAAAGATTCCTCAACTTGTCTACATTGTGAGGATTTCGCCTCGTGTAAAAAGATACGATATCTACGAATAGTCTAACTACTGCATAGCGCGCAGCAGCGAATTGCAGGGAACCTCGACGTTTGAAATAATAACTGCACTTGGCATCACTGTATTCTCCTTCGAACCCAATTTGTGTATACCGATTTCCCAAAACGCTGCCACTACTTAATTTCATCAAAAGTGGTCGTCCGGAACACGTCAAATAATTTCGACATAGGTTCAAAGCATAATACAAAGACGTATATCGGCGTATTTAGGCGTGATCTTAACTTACGGCCCTGTCACACCTTGACGTTTTAGTCAGCGTATGCCGACGTAAGACAATTTCTCTTAAACGTTGCCATCCGCTAAACTTTCGATGGACTTTTCAATTTTGAGCGTATACAAAGCCTATTCATAACAAGTTGGACGTATGCAGACCGTATAAGTAACTTAATTAGAACGTTTCAATAACGAATGCTTAGCCTGTTAACAGCGTTCTTAGCTTATGTCCTACGGTAATCTACCTACTGCATAACGCGCGGCAGCGTATTGCCGGCGATCACATCCAGTTGCCTACAAAGAGGGTGCCTCTCGACAATTGAAATAATAACTACACTTGACATTGTAGTATCCTCCCGCGAACTCAATTTGTATCGGATTCACATAAACGCTGCCAATACGTCATTATACGGTAGCTGTAAGTTAGAATCACGTTCATTAAGTTATGTGGTCGTCCGGAGCACGTCAAATACGTTCGAGGTAGGTTCAAAGCACGTTACTACTATTGAATGTTAAGGCCCTGTCACACCTAGACGTTTTAGCAAGCGTATGCCGACGTATACAAAATTGGGGCGAATACGCTGGCGTACGTCGAATAAGTTATGGGTAAGTTTTGTATAAGTTATAAGCACGCTGAAACACGCCGTGTACGTCGTAGTAAGGCGAGGTCGTCGAGAAATTGTGTGCATGCACAACAAAATCTAAGTGTGCCAACGTGTAGTTCATAAGTTCCGCATAAGTTGTAGGTGCGTTATACGATCGATGAAACACTAAGCATTCGTTATGGAAACGCTCTGTGTAAGTTTCTTCTACGGTATGCATCCGTCCACCTCGTTATGAATACGCTTTGTATACGCTCAAAATTGAAAAATCCATCGATAGTTCAGCGTATGCCAACGTTTTAGAGAAATTTGCAAACGTCGGCATTCGCTGACTAAAACGTCAAGGTGTGACAGGGCCTTCATGAGCCACACGACTTACATCGACGTGTATATTAGCGTGTTTCATCGTGCTCTTAACTTATACAAAGTTATCCATAACTTATTTGACGTACACCAGCGTAGTCGCCAAAATTGTCATACGTCGGCATACGCTGGCTTAAACGTCAAGGTGTGACGGGGCCTTTACCCATAATTATTCGACGTACGCCAGCGTACTCGCCAAAATGTTCATACGTTGACATACGCTGGCTAAAACGTCAAGTGACAGCACCTTAAGACAGTGTGCCACCATGTTTTGGCTTACAAAATATGCTGTCATAGTTTTAAACTGTGTCATTATTGTCGTAACAATAATGGAGGATGGTAACAATTTGTCCCAAAAAACAAGAGGAATCGATTATCATGGTAAACAACAACAATTAATGTTGCATGCTCCGTGACGGGGTCCAGGTTTTGTGTAAATTTTGGGGCAAACAGGCAAACTCGGCTTCACCTCGGTTGCCCCTCCCCACGTCGGCTGTACAAAATCACCATAATAATTGTGAAACTGTTGCATAATGTTCAATCTTGTTTTGTTTTACCCACAACATAAAAGAAAATAACAAAGTGTTATTAACTGTTGTTAATTTTGTTGACAGCTTTTGAATGAAGAGTACACACACATTAAAACGAGCAGAATATCAAGCACATTCAACTGAAACTGTCTAGATAAACTTTATTGTCCGCTATTTAAACAAGACAATGTACAGATTACCAGCGGAAACCAGTTGCAACATGGTGAGAAAAGCCCCAACGAAACACAAAGCTATATACCGTGGTTTCAAAGGGAAATGCAACTGCATTAAAATCTGTACCCCCAAACAGTACCACAGTACACTAAAGTAGGCAGAGAGAAGGAGACCCAAACACTACATAAGAACTTCAGCTGAAAACACTGTAAAACAAATCCGTAAAAATGACTGTGCTTTATTACCTGTGCCAGGTAAAGTGCAGTAAATTGCAAAGTGGAAAGTTTGCAAACTACCCCTTCAAGGCACAATTTACAAAAACTCCACTGTGCAATTTACTGCACTTAACCTTGCACCCTAGCTGCCAGGTAAAGCACCGTAAATTTTACTGCTTTGTTGGGTAGAGTGGTGCCCTTTCTTGTGCCAAAACTGCAACCTTCTTGAAATAATAGGCTACCCTAAAATACACTGCATGCATCTAGAAGCCATAAGTCCGGGTCCGACAGTATAACGATAAACACTTACCTTGATGTTGTGTTATTGTAGTACAAGCTTTCTCAGTTTCTCTCTTCCGATAAGATGCAAAGTTGTTATGAGCACTGCTGCTGGTGCAGCGCGTTTAAATACTGCTGTATTTTCATTGAAGTGCTCATCAGTCTACTTTGATGTTTGATTGACAATCGATGAGCAGCCAATCATAGATACGTGTTAAAGTCACTGATTGAATGCAGTGACTTACTCTACCATTGGTTTGAACGAGGCTGTATGTTACAATTGTGGATCAATACCGTGTTAAAATCACTGATTTATGACAGTGACTTACTCTATCATTGGTTTGGACGAGGGTGTATGTTACAATTGTGGGCAATACCGTGTTAAAGTCACTGATTTATGACAGTGACTTACTCTATCATTGGTTTGAATGATACTGTATGTTGAATGGATACCAATGGTGTAAAACTCTACGCTACATTGTGTATGTGGTAAAGTCACTGATTGAAAGCAGTGACTTACTCTATCACTGGTTTGAATGAGGCTGTATGTTACCAATGGAGCTCAATGTGTACATGCTTTAATGGTATGGTATTTTTACATGTATATCCGCCCTACTGGGTTGCACTGTGTGATTGCTTCCTGAAGTTCCTGGCCGTTTTCCTTCTATTTACGCTCAATTGATGTATTTCCCTGATGATTGTGAGTTAAAGTGCAAGTTTATTATCAAAGAAAGAACTGTGTACGCAATATATATACTGTTCATATGGATCTCTTTCGTGCTTCCACTCTTTTGAAGTATATGTTTACTAACACTAACTCAATGTGTGTTTTTTCCGAAATCGAAATGCAATGACAATGTATTTATAGTAGAGTGCGCCACCAACAGAGCAACATTAAAGGCACTGGACACCATTGGTAATTACTCAACAGAATTGCTAGCATAAAGACTTACTTGGTAATGAGCAATGGAGAGATGTTAATAGTATAAAACATTGTTAGAAACGGCTCTCTCTGAAGAAACCTAGTTTTTGAGAAAGAAGTATTTTCTCGAGTTGTTAAGGTCTCAAACTGAAGGCATCTGAAAGCACACAACTTGTGCGACGGGGGTGATTTTCCCAATATTCTCTCGCAATTTCGACGACCAATTGAGCTCAAATTAATGTTCACGGGTTTGTTAATTTAGGAATATGTTGAGATACACCAAGTGGAAAGACTCACTAGTGGTTGAAAGGTACCTATTAATGTGTCCTGCCTTTGCCCTTAAAGGGTATTTTAAAACTGATTTTCAATTGTATTCTTTGTTTTCTCAGAGTCTACTACCACCGAAACGCACAAATGCTTTTGGGAAACAAGAATATTCAATGGAGCAAAAACAATCAATACAAACCACAATAATAAAAAAACAATCAAATGAACTTTTGGATGAGATTGAAGTCATTTCGATTGTTTTAAAAAACACGTAAGGCAGGATTCCGCCTTGGGCCGGTGTTTCATGGAAATCTGTCCCCGGAGATTCTGTCCCCATCTTGGGCAACTTCTTTGACATAAAGGACTCGTTCATAATTGCAAATCTCAAAATCGTCAAAATGTGCTTAAAGGCAGTGTACACTATTGGTTAATTACTCAAATTAGCATAAAACCTTACTTGGTAACGAGTAATGGGGAGCTGTTGGCAGTATGAAAGACTGTGAGAAACGACTTTCTCTGAAGAGACGTAGTTTTCGAAAAAGAAGTAATTTTCCACGAATTTGGTTTCGAGACCTCAGATCTTGATTTTGAGGGTCTCGAAATCAAGCATCTGAAAGCACACAATTTCGTGTTACAAGGGTGTTTATCTTTCATTATTATCTCGCAACTTCGACGACCAATTGAGCTCTAATTTTCACAGGTTTGTTATTTTATGCATAGTTGAGATACGGCAAGAGTGAACACTGGTCTTTGACAATATTACAAAAGGTGTTCACACACATTTTCAGAGTACAGAAGAGTTGCAAATGCATATTATGAGAGATTTATACAAACTTTGATCAGGATTTATTTAACACAAGTTTGAACTTACAAGTCCATTCCAATTGTTTTGGGCCTATTCATGTAAACCGAAAATGGCTTTGCTAAATTAATAAGAACGTGTACATTGAGGATCAACTATTTCGACTAGTGCTAAAAAAAACCGCCAAGATATTTTGATTCGGTTATCACAATTTACAGTCCATCATTACCGAATCATCAAAACGTGTATGTAATTAGATTGTATGCACATTCAATCGTTAAGGATTTGTAACGCTGATACGTCATCCGCTATTTACGCGGGGAGGGGTGGGGTAGGGATGGGAGGGGAGGCGTTGGTGAATCCATTATGACGAATCAAGCCGTTATCACAGATTTAAACATCGTTGTTTTTTTCTGAAGGGCTTTAGATTTTTTTTAAACAAATCTTATTACAACTCCTCATACAATTATGCTGAAAAACCGTTACAGCAACACAAAGTGTAAAATTGACCGACATAGTATACCACTTTAGTAAAATGCAGAGTTAACCTCGGCACAATACTTTGAAGGAGTCCCATTTTTTGTAAAACTTCACAGTAGATTAATTGGTATTAAAAAATACAGATGTGAAGTTGATGTTATAGTCCAAGTACCGATATAGATAATGGCCATTTGAAATATGAATTTTAATTTATTTTAAAGGTTCAAAGGCCAAAGAATGAATGAAATGATAAGTTATTGCTATTCTATAGTTATGAAGTATGTAACTCAAACTGACTATGACCTCAGTCAGATAACAACAGTGACGATCGGTCTACACTGTTTCACTACTTCTGATTTTGTTACTTTGATTTCAACATGTTGGATTTAAGATGGTTAATTTGGATCTATATGCTGACTGCAGGAGGCAATGTGCTATCACAAAGTAAGTATGCATAAAGTGGTTCTCGCTTGAATAGAGTAGAGCCCCATTTGACTTTTCAACGGATCAAATTAATTTGAATATGATAGTGTATGCAGACTTAGTGATCTATTTATAGAATATGATGCCATTGTTTCACGCGAGATCTGGTTGTACGAGAGCTCTGTTGTTTTGCTTGTTGTTATCTCGTGAATAGAACCCGAGTTTTTGACGCAATGTGCCCTGTTCCATTGTCTTTTATTGATAGTTTAACGACGTACGAACACAACAAATATTACAGACGATTATTTGTTCTCGAAAAAACACAGAAGATGATAGTCGAGACAAAATACACCTTAATCTCATAACAAAATACCCGGTATATGTCTTTCGGTATTGCAATAAATATGCATGTATCACCGTCTTAATATATAAAAATAAGGTTTAGAACTATAGGCCAATTAGATATCTGGATAGTGACCAAAAGGTCATTAAACGAAAATGAATACCCCCATAATCAACAAATGGATGTTTTATTTAGTAAATGAAAGTGTTTTTTTTTCCAAAATGATTTTTAAGAGCACTCTTGGTCAATTTATTCTATTTACTAGGAGCTTCAAAATATGCAAAAGTTAAATTTAGTAACCCAAACAAACTGCACTAATGATCTTCGAGTTCTAAGAAGACGACACCGGGTAAAATCCATTGTACTCGATCATGTGCGCACGCTCAGAACTGTCAAGTCATTGCAATCATGGTTTGACCTGTCACTTAAGGTACGGAGTCCCACAGGGGTCGGTATTGGGGCCCCTCCTGTTTAACATTTACATGCTACCCATTGGTCAAGTCATTCGCAATCATGGTTTGACCTGTCACTTCTACGCAGATGATACTGTCCTGTATGAATCAGCTTCACCAACTTCAGATGGTGTAACAATGTGCACTTCACTTATTGAGAGATGTTGCACTGACATCAAACGTTGGATGAACTCAAACTACATGAAACTCAACACTAACAAGACCGAGCTGCTTGTTATAGGTACACCTGGACATTTAAATAAAGTTCCTGCCTTCAACGTAAACATTGGAGATGACTGTGTAGAAGTTTCAAAACAAATCAAGAATCTAGGGGTTGTATTTGACCGTAACATGAACATGCAAACTCATATTCGTGAAGTAGCTCGTAATGCCATGTACCATCTACATAACATCAGTAAAATTAAACAATATCTGACTTACTCGGTTACTGAACAGGTTATTACATCTCTAGTTATGTCCAGGGTTGATTATTGTAATGCTCTGCTTGCAGGTCTTCCTCAATCTACGATTGCACCTCTACAACGTGTCCAAAATTGTGCAGCTAGAATTCTTACAGGTACTAGAAAATTTGATCATATTACCCCTGTTCTCATGAAATTGCACTGGCTTCCGGTAAAGTATCGTATTATTTATAAAATTTGTCTGCTAGTTTTTAAATGTATAAACAGTCTAGCTCCACGCTATCTTTGTGAACTATTGCTTACGGTTAACTCAACTTCTCGTAGGACCACACGTTCATCCTCAGATAAAACTAGATTGCAACCTGTGAACACTAGATTATGTACTTACGGTGACAGAGCTTTCTCTGCAATAGCACCTCGTCTGTGGAACCAGCTAAATGTTTGTCTGAGGGAGGAAAACTCCCTCTGTAGCTTTAAATCTGGGCTTAAGACACATCTTTTTAGGGAAGCATTTTTAACTTAAAGTATTTTTCTATGTTCTTACTGCCCTGCTGCTTCATATCATTGTTGCGTTTTTTTTTTAAATTGTTATTATCATAACTATTGTTTGTGTTTTTTACTGGATCAAACAATTTTGGTGGCTTTTACTCAATGTGTTTGATTGATTATATTCATCTCTTTACTTGTATATGTATCTTTATTGTTTTATGATCATACTTTATGGATTTTAATTTTGGATCTTTTAATTATTTAGTTTTTGGGGTTAAAATTGTTGTTGTTGTAAAGCGCCTGGGAGCATTTTTAATGGATTTGGCGCTATATAAATGTTTATTATTATTATTCATTATTATTAGCAAAGACAGCCAAGATTATAGTGTTTGCAAACAGTAAAACAAACAACCCAAAACATGACATCTGTTAACTTTTTTTACAACCGCTTAAATCAGACCGACTTTTTTCAGTAATATCACTTTTGAATCATACAGTTAAAAAAAAAAAAAACGCCAGGCCTAAATGAGAAACTGACTGGATACATTTTAGTTTAGTGTTTGATGAAAACAAATCACAAAAACAAATTACTTGGACATTTATGAACCTGCGATCTTTATATTAACGTAGCCCTGGTGTTTCCTTGCCTTGTCAATATACTTGTTCGCCGTGGCCAGAGACGTGGCCAGAGACCAGTGACCCGCTCTGTGAAAATGAGTAAAATTTCGCGCAATGCATTAGCGTGCAATGGACGGTTACATGTGGAAGGGGTCGTTGTGGAGAGGTTTTTATTTTGTAACAATGTTTTTTTTTCTACTTCTTTAGGATCTATATTTTCATTGTCAATATTCAGATAACTTAATTTTAGCCATGAAGCTATACAAAAAAACATGATTTTCTTAAGTGAACGTACTTTTGTTTCATGTGTGCCCCTTTTATTTCTACATAGCGCGAAGTATCGCTGATTTGTATTCCTCGCAGTTTTGTCGTTCGGTACAAATTGTTAGACCAACAGAGGGCGTTATTTATAATACTCGGATGTTATTGTGGGCTTATTGTGTGTGTTCGACCCCCCCCCCCCATTTTGTAAATATTATTTCAAATATGACGTCAAGATCACATGGGGCTCCCCAAGGGTGATCAACCATTTCCCTCCAATAGACCGTGTAAGTCTCACGATGATAAGGTCACCACTGAGCTTCCGGGCACCACAGAGCCATCAGCTGGGGGAGATTAACGTGCGTGCAATTGTAGTGTGATTTTGTTTCTGTCTGATCACTTTTTGTCAATCCCCAAAACATATTTATCGAATGATTACATTTACAGTTATCAATCACTAAAATCTGTAAACTTAAACAAATTAAAAGGAAGAGGTAATGCGCCACCATCCGGCTCGAAGTGTCCGATTGGTAAGCAAAGTGAATGTGTTGACTACACTAGCACACCGAAGTTAGTTTTGTTTAAATAAACATAAAATTTTCATCTTATTCGAGCAAAAAATCAACCTAATTCTTTCTATGACGCATCATTCCCCCCTGGGACCCAAACTCCCACGGCAGTTTCGCTTTTAATCATTGAACAGACATTGGTTACATTTTAAATAAAATTGTTACCTAAAAAAAAAATGCAAAAAATAGTTAATGGCCTGACGTTTCGACCCTAGCAGAGTCTTTCTCGAAGGCTAAATGACAACACAACAAACATGAACAGGTAACTAAGTGAAACATAAGCAGTGAAGTGAAAATACATGAATGGGGTTGGAAAGCATACATAAAAAAGCAGGGGGTAAACAATGAATAGGGGGACAAAAAAGGGGGGTGAAGGGAAGGGGCTGGCTTGACCACAAGCAAGAATATGGAAACACAAAGGACAACATCAAGGGTGGTGAGGTTGGGTAAAATGTAATTTATATTAGTGAATGAGGCTCAGGCTAAAAGGCTATGGGGAAAAAAGGGAGACGGCAAAACAAAAGGTTTATTAGTCGTTTCCTTCTTCGATGTTCAGACCATGGGGTTGAATGGTCTGGAGGCGTCTAATCCAGAGTTTCTCCCTACTCAAACGCACAGTCTCTCTGTGGTTGCCTAGTGCCTCTATGCCCTGTAAGATCATGTCAGAAATGGAGTGATTAGGAAGATTGAAGTGATGACCTACAGGTGTATCTAGCTTTTGGGTCTTGACTGTAGATTTGTGGCCGTAGAAACGCCTCTTGAGTGTAGTTCTTGTTTCACCTATGTATTGAACACCACAGACTCTGCAAGATATGAGATAAATGAGATTAGTGGTGGTGCAGGTGACATGACCCCTTGTCTTATGGGTGGTACCGCCGGTGTTACTGGTGAAGGAGTCCGATTCCCTGATGTGTTGTCTACAGACGATGCATTTGGAGATGTTGGAACACCTAAAAGTTCCCTGTGGTAGAGGGGGATTAACATCATCATTAATGGGAGGGACTTCTGCTCGGACAATGAGATCCCTGAGACTTGGTGGGCGTCTGTAGGCAACTATGGGTTCTTCCTGCACAGCACGTTGAAGTCGATCTGATGTGTGAAGAATATGATGGTTAGAACTGGTTATTTTACGAATGGGAGGAAGTGAGGGGTGGAAAGTGACAACAAAAGGAACTTTCCCCGTAGGACTCTGTTGTTTCTTGGGTCCTTTGGAAAGTACTGACTCCCTAGAACGAGCCTTGACTTTCTGGATAGCTCGATGGACTGCTAGAGAGCTATGACCCCTGGAAACAAGGTGTTTCTTAAGTTCCTGTGAGTGGTGGATAAAATCAGAATCATTAGAACAGATTCTACGGAGTCTGAGGGCCTGACTGTAGGCTATGCTGGTTTTGCAGTGTCGGGGATGACAGCTAGTGGAATGTAGGTATTGGTGTTTATCTGTGGGTTTAACGAAGAGATCTGTGGTTAAGCCTACATCCGTCTTGAGAACCTTGACATCCAGAAAGTGTGTATCCTTGGTTGAGTATTCGCTCGTGAATTTGATGGTCCTGTGGAAAGAATTTATGTGATTAATGAAAGCTTTGAGGCTTGCTTCATCGCTTGTCCAGATGAAAAAGATGTCATCAATATAGCGCCACCAGACCCAGGGACGGCAAGGGGCTGATGCCAACATGCGCTGTTCAAGATAGCTCATGAAAAGGCACGCCATTGATGGTGCCATACGTGTGCCCATTGCAGTACCCTGTACCTGTAGGAAATTCTTACCCATGAAAGAAAAGTTGTTTTTTGTTAGAACATGTTAAAAAAAAAAAAAAAGGTCAAATAACAAGAAAATACATTGTCAATATTAATGTATTTTGTCAGGCACAAAAAGCAACATAAGCACATAAAGCAACATAAGGCCAGTTGTGTATTGCTTAGTTCTACATTACACGAACGTTTTACTACTCAAGTCAAGCTTTTTTTCCAACAAACTGAGGATTTTAATTTGAAGACACCGTTTCTCGGGTACGTTACACCAAACAATAAGTTAATGGCTAAATTCTGTTGTTTTGAAGCATTTTCTAATGCCTTTCAAAATTCAACAAATAATTGTAAGCATAAAAACCTTACTTGGTAATGAGCAATGGAGAGATGTTATTAGTATAAAACATTGTGAGTAACGGCTCTCTCTGAAGAAAACTAGTTTTTGAGAAGAAGTGCTTTCTCGAATTGTTGAGGTCTCAAATTCAAGGCATCTGAAAGCACACAATTTGACCATTATTCTCTCGCAACTTCGACGGCCAATTGAGCTCAAAATAATGTTCACGGGTTTGTTAATTTAAGAATATGTTGAGATACACCAAGTGGAAAGACGTGACTAGTGCTTGAAAGTTTCCTAATGTGTCCTGCCTTTGCCCTTAAAGGGTAATTTTAAACTGATTTTCAATTGTATCCTTTGTTTTCTCAGAGTCTACTTCCGCACAAATGCTTTTGGGAAACAAGAATATTCAATGGAGCAAAACAAATTAAATGAACACATTGCGAACAAAATGCATTTACTATTCACAACTTTTGGATGAGATTGAAGTCTTTTTGATTGTTTAACACGTTACGCAGGATTCCGCTTTGGGCCGGTGTTTCATGGAAATCTGTTCCCTGAGATTCTGTCCTGATTTTGGGGAGGTGTGTCAGGAGATTATGTTCTCCCAAAATGTCCTCCCCCTTATACGGCAAACTTGTTACAAACTACTTGTGATAGCGCCTTCGTTTAAGTCACCCTCACTCAGCCCATGTTATAGTTTCCCAAACAGGGGAAAGAATCTCCGGCAGCAGTCCTGGAGAATTGCGCGTGGCCCTTGAGGTAGTTTCCTCCTCCACAGTGAGCGGTGACCATGGCGCAGAATGTTTTGAAGCCTGGTCCATACTTCTTGCGCAAAATGCGACTTCGACAGGAATGTTGACGTCGCATGATTAAATCGCAACGAATTTTTCGCAACAGTTGAACTGTGTTAAACCCCTACGAAACATTCGCTGTGAGTGCAGCCATGTGACATCAAAACTCGTATCGCATTCACTTTCGGACCCGGCTTTAGTGTTAACTTTACACCACAGCGAGGAGTTTTCAACTGTAAAACTGACAATGCCTGTCTTGAGAAAGGGGACTATACGTTGCAATGTTTTTTTAAATGATCCTTAAATGGGGGAGGTGTTAAATGAAATACGGGCATTTTTTCCCTTTTTGAAGAAATCATACAAAAGGGAATATGCGAAACGACTTTTTTTTAAGAACGTAGTCTCCAAAACCCCTCGCTGCACCGGGTGGAAACAAAATGGAATAAAAATGCACCCGGGCCGCCTGCTTTGGTAAAAAATTAATGTCAGACCCGGAATGAATTCTTATTGGTGACATCTTCACCAGCTAAAGGAACAGCGTTTATAATACGATTATAAAGCTTGAAAGAAGCTCAGGAACAGTATCCAGTGGTGGCTCGAACATGACATCACATATCCAGCAATCCTCTTCGGATGACGAACGATTGCAATCTTTGATAATTTAACGTTCAGTTTTCGGTTACAATGTCAGAGAGGACTGCTGGAAAGTTGTGACGAAATTGCAATTCACCCATAGGAAGGCGTGCACGTTGCTTTTGCTGTTGTTATGTTAGTTGTTTTGTACTGTGTGTGATTTTGAATTTTGGTTCATGTGAAGAGTTACGATTTTTACAACCATTATAAGGCTGCACAAAGGGTTGAATTCGTGCAATTTAATTGTTTACATTCCACTATTAGTCATGCGCTATACGCTGAAAGAAGTTCCTTGATACGCAAAGTTTGTGTATCCCCCCTTTCTTCCTTTTGTAGAAAATCTCACATCTTTGCTAAATTGTAAGGTTTATGGAATTTCGTAAATACATAGACCACGTGTCTCTTTCTACAAAGACCACGTGTCTCTTTGTACAGCCTGAAATCTGCTATATTTTATTGAAAAATAAATAAAGCGATGTTCACTAAATGTTCCTCTATACAAAGAAAAGAAAAGAAAAAAAGGAGAATCTGCATCGCATGGGGGGGGGGCAGTCAGATCCATTTTGGAGTGGTTCAGTTTGAATCCGGAATCTGTGCCAACTGACACAAAGTCCGAGTTAAACTGACGCAGATCCGAGTTAAAATGACCCTGTTCACTCTCTCGGGTCAGATTTACCCCTGTGATCCGGGACCCGGTTGAGTTTGACCAAGACATTTTAAGAATCTAATTCTCAACCAAGAAAGTAATAAAAAAGGCGAAGGTTTAAAATAAAATAAAGCTGGGAGGGATTTTTATTTCGTGGAGTGGCTAATCTGAGTGGTGATGTAAAAAGCCACTTTTATTATGCTAAATTTAGTTTGGTTTTAGTTGACCATGTGACAATTCTGTCTAGTTTAATTTGTTAATATTTTTAAATGGCTGTTTTTAAATAAAGCTGATTTTACAGAAAAAACGGACAAATTTGCTTAGATTCCTGACTATTTTAGTGTTTATTTTCTACCAATAACAAGGTATCGGCTAATTGATTATTTGGGCTATTCTTCGTGCTATTTCTTTTAATTTTATTTTATTTTAATCTCAACCCCCTGTAAACAGTGCTGGGCTGGACTAACATCTGAACATTACAGTTCGATATTTGACCCAACGTTTAAAATTGAGCAACCAACCAACCTAATTTGTATTGAACAAAACATTATTTTCAAACTACTTCTAAAATTGAGGAAACTGTCATGGTGCACCACTGATTTTGAAGCTATGAAGCTATAACTACAAAACCTTTCACATGTAAACTACAGCAAGGCGTCCATCCTTGTATGTTATATATACATTTTTTACAAGGGGTCCCATGTTGAATTGCAGTATTTTGTTTAAAGATACCGTTTGTGCATCATGTTCCATCACTTATTCACCATTCTATACCTACTGTCACATATTTCCCAAATGTTTCATTTTAACCAGTTTTGAACAGCACACATCTGAACATTACCGTTCGAACTAAATGTTTTCAATATGTTATAATCTTGATTAAATAGTCACAAAACAAAGAACATTAACAACTTCTTAATATGATTTACATTAAAAACTTAGAAGAAGAAACCCTTTAGTTTGAACGGAAACCTTACTAATTTGATCCAATATTGTATTCAGCATAGGCCTAACAGCACTGGCAGTTTTGCCTATTGCCACTTCCTTCTCCAATATTATCCTGACTGCAAATGTAGCGGTGTACCTGGCGGAAGGGTGGAGGGCAGGGTCACAATACAAATTACCGTGGTAAACCACCTATCTTAAGTTAAAACGAATCCTAGTGCTTTGTGAAATCGTACACTTGCCCGTTTTTCTTCCGTTCCGGCATTATTTGTCGACCCCATCCATATTTTGCAGTTATGCGTGGGTCCGACGCTATGTGATTCTTTCTTAGTCCCGTTTATACCCGGTCACGTACAATTTATTATTTTCCTATCCCGTGTCGTTTATAAGTCTTTTTTCCCCTTTCCCGTATGATAACTATACCGGGACCGTTGATTTTTTTTTGCCGTCCCCCTGCCCCGTCCAATATCATACCATATCTAACCTTCAGCTCCGTGTGCCTTTCGTCCCCGCGATTCCTTGCGTTGGCAGAGTTCTTTGCTTGCCACTGTATGCCCATAACTCATAACTCATGTTTTCCAGTTTCGCTTGGGTCCCGCTAGTGGTTCTTTCCCAAAGACGCATCAATTCAGCAGGTTGTGGGCACCACTTGACGTAAAACAATGTGGCGGCTCCACGCGATTTTAGCATAATAATGGGTGCATTCGTTTAGCTTCCCTGGGTCGACCCAGGTCTGCCCGGTACGTTCGAATAGCTTTGACGGGGCTCACCCCGGTCAGCCAATGTGCACAACTACAAAACCTGGCATGTTTCTTGAAAACTACAGCACGGGGGTCCATTTTGGTATCTTAATTTGTTTAACTCTACTATTGTTTCCAACGATGCATTGGAGTATCTTTTAAAGATTGCGCCTACGCATTTTGGGATGTTGTTATTCGTGTTTATCATTTCAACCCTCGGTCAAAGTTATGCTTATATTATTCAAACTTGGTTACTGCACATAGGCCTACATCTGAACATTACCGTTTATAGTTGACTAAATATTTTAAATTGAACAATACCATGAAGTAGCTTATCTGCTTTATCAAGTTATAATCGTGATTAAATAGCCACCAATCTACGAACATTTTGACATTACTTTATAAATGACTCGGCCGCAATCAAGATTATTGTGATGATGACGTCATGTGATGCGGATAAATATTCAGTACTCCAATTCAATCGTCACCATAAAAACGGAATGATCCAAATTCCTTTTTGAGGTACTCCTCATTTCAATTTAAAACAAATAACATAACTAATGAAATAACAATGTAAAACAAGGTTATAACAATAATGAGATACAAATTTTACTTGAGACAGCTTTGACTACTAAAAACAAATTCCAACGAAAACTTAAGATTTTTTTGTCAATACAATAAACTAAAATGGCGATCAGCTTTGATCTCGCAAGACCAAAACTCGTACAGCGAAAACATCAACAAAATAATTCTACTTCTTTTGGGCAAGTTTAGTGTAAATCTGTGGACATTGTGTTTTTTGTCCTGCAAAAGTTACATAGACCCGTAATTAATTAAACATGCACAAAATCTGACGAAATATAACCGAAGAATTACTGAAGAATGTGATGGTAATTTGGTTAAGCTGGGTGTATGGTTTGACGAGAGAGTAAATTAATAGTCTTCAATGAAGCATGATCCATCTTCTAATTGAACTTAAAGTTGTCGTTTTTGGTCACGGCGGCCACGAGGCCAACACGCCTGGAAATTGATAAGAAAAACATAATGGTATTCATCAGCAATTATATATAAGATGAATCCCACTCTAAAATACTGACAAAATTACCCAAGTCTTGTTGTACCCAAAAGAGGGTAATTTTTAATGCAGATTCCGAGTCAAGTTCTATACCTATATACTTGATTTTTGACACCAGCAAGTTTGTTGTTATAATACACTTGTTAGTTTCAAGAAGCACACGAATACGAACTAGTTTGATCAGTCTCATAAGGGCCTTACTAAATCGAATCAGTGTCAACTCTTCGCACAGACGCCAACCACCAGCGCCACACGCAGCTCTGAATGTCACGTTGGTTATTTTGGGAGTAAAGTTATGATTTTAGTGTGCCTATAAGGCTGCACACTACACTGTATAACGCACGAAGGCATTGACTCCTAAAATGGCGCAACCAAGATTATTGTTGGGATGACATCAAGTGAATTTGGTCAACAGCTTTGTTTCTTACATCTCTTGCTTTTTCTCAAAGCACTTTGCAGTTTGTAGTGTGATGTGCTTTATATCATCATGGGACAAACAAAGATGAACCAAAATATAAACACGTTTTTATCCTCAAAATGTTACCTGTTCTTTTCGAATCCTTCCTTGAGCAACGAGCGAATGTTTGGATTCTGCGTCACATCCAAAACATACTGCCCTCTGTTGTTCTTGATGTAGATGTCGGCTTTGTTGTTGATGAGATACATTGCTAGAGTAAGGAATTTCGTTTTCTTATCGGACGATTCCCCCTCGTGTTCGGATTTCCGAATAAGCTCTCTCAACTGTTGACAAATGTACGAAACAAAATGCAGAGCATTTTTACGGATAATATGACCGTTGTTGTCGTTGCTATAAAAATAAACCACTTAAATAACATGGTTTTAATTAAATCTTTACCTATTATTGGTTGGATTTTCACAATTGCGTTGTTTGGTGTATATGAAAATTTATTTGTCAGATACTCATGATGCCATATCCCTTTGGACGTGTGGTTATAATAAAAAAGTGTGTTATATTATTTTCTAGTAAAACAAACAAACGATCATCCAAAAGCTTGGCAAGAAAAGACATAGCTATGGCTATCAACCAATCAATATGCTCTCATATTTGTAACCAGCATGAAAAGCTCTGTTCGTCCCCAAAACGTAGCTGAATGCATTTCAAATCGTGTGGCTAAATGTAGCTTGGACCTCAATTTAATCGGTTTAATTTAAATGTTATACACGCTTTTGGGTTACAACAAGTTACAAGGTTTGGGCTACGTATAGTCATAGCTACATCTAGCCACATTGTTAGAGTTAAGTTCAGGTCAGGGCAACATTTAGGCACACGGTTTGGTCTTCATTTGGGGTTAATTGTTCGGAGCAAAGTTTAGATAATTATTACAGGTAGGTACAAATGGTTGGTGCTACGTTCAGGTCGATTCTATATTTACGTACATGGAAGGGGCTATTATAATGCTTTTGGACAGGACTACATTTGGGTATACGAGGCACGTTAGGGGAGCGTTATAGTTGGGCACATGGTTTTGGGCTACGCTTAGGTCAGGGCAATATTTAGGTGCATGTTGGGCTACGTTAAGGGCAGTGCAACAGATGGGTCCATGGTTTGTGGCTACACTTAGGGATGGCAAAGCTAAATTCATGTACAGAGCCGGAGATACATTTAGATCAAGGCTGTATTTGGGTGCATGTTGAGGCTACACGTAGGTTTTGATATGACATGTGTAAATTTCGGGACCTTACAAGCATCTTAAACAGGGATATGAGATGAAACATGTGTATAGATACCTTTTCAACTGGCACGGATTCAAATGCGTTTTTCATCTCAGCTTTGAGAAAAACACGATGAAGTGCAGTGTTGCCGTTCAGGTCTTGAGCGTTGACGTTGGCGCCGTTAGTCACCAAAACCTCAGCACACTTGTTGAATGAGCGCTCTACTGCAATATGCACTGGTGTTTCTCCACCGATTGTTTTCAGATTAATGTCACATGACTCCTGATTCACAAAGACAATAAAATGTGTTTAGATTGTCTGATTAAGCAATGGTGGTTTTAAATTGCAAACATTTTACATAGGAGACACCCACGTGACCAAGTTTGGAATAGCGTAACATGTAAACCGTTAGTTACAATATCAAACGGAGCCCAAGGCCGGTGACGGAGCAGAGGTTTGTACAAAAATTAAATGCGCCCTCACCTGTTTGATCAGCGTCAAGACTATTTCTGCGTGATTGTTTATGACAGCCAAGTGAATTGCACTTAATCCGTCGTTCTTCTGGATGTTGACCATGTGTGGTGCAGCTTTAAGAATCCTCTACATGGAATATTGTTTAAACGTACATAAATATTGTAATAATTTTTTTAAATTTTGTACAGTAAACATGACTTTCGATGTTGGTTTTATAAACTCATTTCTTTTCAGATTTTCTGTTGGCATTTATTCAAGTTTTGTATACAATGAATTTTCTTTTATCAGACTATAATGTAGTATACCTATCCCAATTATCTTATTTATTTTTTAGTTTGAGTTAAAAACAAACAAAACAATTCATGCCAAAATACACATAACGGAAATACAGTTTACACGTACTACGAATTGTCACCGCAGGCAGCAAAGTGTAAGCAGTTGATTCCTATTCCGTTGAGTAGCTTCAGATCGATCCTTGGATGATCAATTAGCAGATGTAGGATCCTTCGGTCGTTCTGGATGATTGCTATAAACAACGGTGAGTTGCCGTGGATGTCCTGTTTGTGGAGAAAAATAAGCCCAATATTTATCACCATGCACATAGTGATGTAAATCCGTATTAGAAACTTGGGGTCACGATTCTGAAATGTTCAGTTTAAAAATGTTACACAGCTTGACATAGCAAGCTAAATAATGAAGAACCTCCATTTATACTCTATATCATGGTGAATTCAGGAAGATTTGAGATTTATTCGTTGTATGGTACACAAACGAGTCATCATTTCTGCTTAAGTGAGTAATTTGATCTGATCTTTTAGGGCCATCCTCTCCCGTCATCGAAGTGGTGTGGGATATTCTACAAGTATTTAGCACACTCGATACGCAGTAAATGAATAATGTGTAACTGTCATAATACACTTGACGTTGTTTTCTTCAAAATGTAAAGAGAAAGTAAAATGTTTCAACTGGGTAGCCTGAGAGTTCAAGCGAGTTCAAGAGGGCGTAGGCAAAAGCCATGGCTTATGCCACTTTACAGGAGTGACAGTCTCTTAATGTATTGACAGGTGTTAGTGATAGCCAAGGCCACAGCTTGAATAGGAAAATGATATATTTTTACTTGGAATTTCACATCCACAGGTTTGTTTTCATGTTTAAGCAAGATCTCTGCACATTTTCGATGACCTGCAGCTGCAGCTAAATGAAGCGCAGTACTGCCCTGCTTGTTGGCATTATTGACGTCACAACCACGCTGCAGAAGATACTCAACGATTTCTGGCTCTTTTCTGAAGGGAAGACAACAAGTTAGATCGGTTTAATATTGACAATAAGCTGAAAAATTAACACATGAAAGCTAAATTAATTTGAAAGCTGACTCACCCAAAAACTGCAAATATAAGCGCAGTGTTTCCGCCTTCGTCCTTTTGTTCCAGTGGAGCTTTACTGTCAATGAAGGCTTTGACGACATCCAAGTGCCCTTTGTATGCACCAACGTGAAGTGGAGTCTGACCTATACTGTTTTTGAAATTGAGCTTTTTTGGGAGAAGAGGAGGATCAAAAGATAAACGGATTAAAATGATGAAGACAAAAGTCACAACTACCAAATCGTTGAGGGCGCTACGCTGCATGCATTGGCCACCTGTGTGTGCCATGTAGTGACAACGACAACGACAACGACAACGGCAAACGATAAGAAGAACACGAAGAACATCAACAGAAACAGCAACAACCCAAAAAAGTCACGCAACAATTAAAAAAGTGAGCCTGGCAGTTAACAACCTTACCAAATCCACATGTAAATTATTTTTTAACTGAACTGTATAATTACCTCTTCTGGATTGCTTTTGATCGTTTCCCGAACTTTCTCGATATCCCCAGTTGCCGCAGCTCTAAAAAGTACCATTCCAGTCGGTGAGTCATTCGCCCCAACTCCATGTTCTAGATGAAGCTTTAGCAACTCGGCAAGCAACCCGTCTTGATCTTTAACTATATCCGGAAAATACACAATCTAAGTTTTAAAATGGAATGATGATACACAGTTTAAAGTGACAACATTTTGCTTGTTAATTTAGTGTGTTGTGCTTTACAAAATTTGATTCTTTAAATGCCACACATTACCTTCAACTCGTACTTTCCTCTTTTTCTCCTGAAGTGCGAGGCAAATGGGATTGATGAAAAACGAAGATCCTCCAAACTTCACTTTGACGTCTCCTTCTTTGTCAACCATGATGACCTCACCAACTTTCCCTTTGAACTTCAAAAGTAGTTTGGTCATAATAATTGTTTCGAGAGGTTTATTCCAGGCCCTACAATATCTTGGTTGAATTTACGACCAGTCTGTTGAGCAGTTTGCAATAAAAACAGTACAGAGCCTCCAAAATGACATTAGATTGAAGTTATACATCAGTGCAAGAGAAAACAATAAATTATGATGAAAAGTTGGTCCATCGGAGACTACGTACCCCAGGGACATTGGAATAACTAATATCGATGTAAAAGGTAGGCATTTACTTAGACTTGATATCAAGCCTTATATCGCGGTTATTCTTTTGCATCTCAGCCACTAAAAACGCGCCCACATTATTAGCTATCACGCGCCTAGACTGGGCCCCTGTCTTTATCCGCAACACGAGCTTAGAAGAATGACGTCAGACGTTCAGGCTATCACGCGCACTATAACTTAGTCTGGTTCCCAGACCCAAAAATCTCCGACTAGGCTCTGTCGAATTTAGGGTCCAGTATTACCCAAAGTCACGACCAATTTTCGAAGTTATCCGAAATGTTCCGAACGTGTTGTCGTCAACATTCGGACAGTATCGTTGATGGTCGGTATGGAATCATAATGTCAGTCCTGTCGGCCGTAGATCCAGAAGTTTTTATGCCAGCTATTGTTATTTAAAGCCAATGCAGGCGTTGTGTCTAAATAAAGCGTTTGCAAAGCGTGCGACAAGTTCAAAATATAAACCTAGGAAATCGCTCCGGTTTTTGTCCTTGTTCTTCAAAAATATTTTCTTAAAGGCGTTTTGACTTGAGTGTTCATTAGACATTGAGGATTAAGTGCCATAATTTTTGAAAGTGGTAAAAATGGGGCAAATCTGGTGACTAGCTGTCGAAATTATACTTGTTGAACCAGATTGTCATTTGCCGATCAAAATAATCTCGTAAAAACCCTCCGGCCTGCCTGGCGGCCGTCGGGAGGAGGGTTACGTTATCGCAACTAGTGCAGACATGGTTTCCCTGGATATGACCCCCGACCCTGACAACGTGCGTCATGCTCTATTTTTAACCGTGGGTGATACCTGACCTAAGATTTTTAACAAGAGACGGCAAGGAATCTTTGGTCAGGGGACCAGACTACCTATCTCCCTAAATCTTAAGGTTCAATGACGGAGGTTGATCACAAGAGGGCGCTGTTTGTAGCGGCTATTAGGACGACTAAAAAACCACGATCAAAGACTTGGAACCAAGTCTAGCATTTACTGTACACACCTACATGTATGTTCAATGTCCAGTTTCGAAAAAGTAACATTGGTATTCGCTGACAAACATAATAGAAATGTCCAATGTCCAATATCAAAGTAACTTTGACACAATTCACCGGACATTACCATGTCACAACAATGTTGGTAACACTAGTTGTACCATTGCTATTATTAGTCAATGTCTCATGTGTTTTTATCACGCATCATTTTTACATAATTATTAAAACCCTCATCGAGACAGTGCCACTGTGCTTTACCATAGAGTTCACTGCCCATATTTGCATTTTTATGCATAACTTTACTAATAATGATAAAAAATACAGGCTTCTGTGTAATCCAACTTCATACCTTCGAAAAACAAACTGCCAAAGTTCAATGGCCATGCTAACCCAATGGTCAAGTAGTGATTGGTTCCACAAGTGTAGGCCAGGGCTGTCCCATTGCTTTGTGTACAAAGCTATAGAGCAAACGCTACCGATTGGACCATGATTAGACTTTTTGGTGGTGTGTTTTGGAAGGAAACTTCAATGCCATTTTAGCAAAGCCTTGTAGAGTGTCCGTGGCTGTTCATGGCAGTTGTGTACTCCACCCAACACCTACTGAATTGTAGCTTTTTGGTTTTTATAAGCGTGCGTTCAACTTTAATCCGAAGATAGACATGTTTTTTTTTCTAAACAATTCAAAAGAAAGTGCCGAACAAGTGCAAAATATATTAAATCTAAGATAGTTAGCAAATAATGTTTTTATTTTATTTTTTGTGTTGTTGCTAACTTATACCTAGACCCTCTGAAAGGTGTTGGGCATGGAAAACATTGGAAATAGCCTTATTTACCCAGGCTAATTGAGATTTCCCTGAGCGCAGACTAAGAGGGAGATGAACTTTTTTGTCAAACGCATAGAAGGGTTAAGTGAGTGCTAGAAAAGTATGCAGATACTACCGGTGATGTACTACCTTATCTTTATTTATTTTTTTAAGTTACTCGTGTCATGATATTATGGAATTAACAATACCAAAGCGTAATTGTATGATAAAAACAATCACCACTGATGGTAGTCAAAATCTCATATATGAGACCTTTTTGATTGGAGAGAGATTGTATTTACAACCAGAGAGTTTGACTTTTTTTGTATATGTTACCTTGGCCATTTCATCTTTCCATCCACATCTTTCAGTTTGCAGTGCTTTAAGAATCGGGATGGTCAAATCCAGCAAACAAACCTTGTCCCCCGGCACCGCATACAGGCGAACATTGCTTTCATCTGACAGATTGATAGATAACCATACAATAAAAAGGAAATGCTGAGAGGGAAAATGTGTTTTAAAACCTCATATATACATAACATAACATAATAATTAAAATTTATAAGGCGCTATTCCATCAAGATCATAGCGCACTAGAAAAAAAAAATAACTTGGAAACGAAAAGCAGAAAGAGAAGTAGATTCCAGTTGAGAGATTGTTCCAAATCGTGGGCCCAGCCACGCTGAAAGCCTTCCGACCTAGAACTTTGTTTGCTCTGGGAACTTTCAAACGAGTGATGTCAAGTGAGGACAAAAGACATCGTGGAGGAGTGTAATATGTGACAGTAAAGTGGTAATATAATGAGGTGTAGTTTTGTTGAAGCATTTAAAAACGAGAAGAGCAATCTTAAAAATGGATTCGTTCTCTAATTGGTAGCAAATGAAGTTCCCTAAGTGATGGGGTAATATGTTCTCTCAAGGGTGTGGAACATACTAAACGAGCTGCACTATTTTGTCATCTTTGAACTCTGTCCAATTCATATGACGTTGCACCAAATAAAAGGAGATTGCCATAGTCAATACGAGAGAGGACTAAAGCTCTGGCAACATGATGGAGAGTATCCTTATCCAGGTACCGTTTGATTCTCCTCAAGTTACGTAATTGAAAATTTACTGATTGGCAGAGGCTACTGGAAACTTGCTTGCTTATTATCATTTGAAAATCAAATTGTATACCTAAATTGCGGACAGAATCAGTAGGGTCAATCGATGTATCACCCATATGCAAAGATATCTTCGGCAGTTTCTTAAGATTTTGGGGAGTACCAAACAATGAACTCAGTACAATGAACTCAGTTTTATTTTCATTGAGCTTAAGCTTGTTAGAAGTCATCCAGTTTTGAACATCAGTAACACACAGCTGCATTTTCTCAATGGCAACTTGCCAAGCACCATAGTTGTGTATCATCAGCATATAAATGAAAGTCTATGTTATGATGACGTATGATATGGAGGGTATAAATTCCAAACATCAAGGGACCCAACATTGACCCCTGGGGTAACCCATACTCCAAATCAACTGGACCAGAGTATAGGTTATAAATAGGTACCCTACTTTGTCTACCTGAGAGATATGATTTGAACCAATGTTTGAACCGCAGAAGTGCAGTATCGGAAACGCCTAAATCATCCCTCATTCTGTCAAGTAAAATATCATGATCGATGGCAGGTGTCAAAGGCAGCAAACGAGTCTAATAGCACTAGAAGTACAACATTAGACATATCCATTGTCTTAAGAACATCATCCTGAACCTTCAAAAGAGCGGTACTATTGTGTGTTTTATATGCGGACTGATAGAGCTCCTCAAGGTTATTGATTGACATGTGTTGCTTCAGTTGTTTAGCAGCAGCTTTCTCAATAAGTTTTGCAATGAATCCAAAGAAAGTTACCAAAACCATTAAAGTCACCTGGAAGTGGTATTTTTTCAAAATAAAGCTTTTGTCACTAATATATGTGTTTTGATGAGTGGAATGTGAATAAACAGTTAACTAAGGTTTTAAAAAATCAGTTATTATGTTATTTACAAATTTAAGAGTAGACCCCGACCGAGAGGGCGCTGTTCGTGACGTCAATCGAGGCAGACTTTGCCTGTAATGCGTAGAGTAAACACAAATGTAAAGTACATGTACGGACCAAGTCGTGAGTAACGGTTGTATGGCTTCTGACTGGCACCCCCGAACAAAGATATTGACAAAATAGGGACACCGCCAATATAGGGCTAGATAGCTCAGTTGGTAGAGCGCCGGCACGTTAATCCGGAGGTCGTTGGTTCGAATCCCACTCTAGTCAATTCTTTGTTCAACCCCAAAAATCGTTTAAAAAAAAAGAAAGCAAAATGTTTTTTCCCGGCAATGCCGACCAGGTGTATTGCTGCTGAATGCAGAAAAACACTTTTTGAAATGTACCAACTCCCGACTTGGACGTACATGTACTTTGAACGTGTGTTTACTATACGCATTGCAGGCAAAGTCTGCCTAGATTGACGTCACAAAAGGGGTAGGCGGAGTCAGCCCCCAAACAACTTTATATATTTTTTAAACATATAAATCGTGACAAACAATAACTAAAAAAATTGTTTTATTGTTCGCAAGCATATACTGTTATGTTTGAAAGAAAAAAAATTATGTTTCCAGGTGACTTTAAGTGCAGACTATGGGGTGATTGTAGTGCAAGCAAAAGAGCATTGACAAGAAGACGATAACACAAGTAAGACAACAATAATTTTTCGGTTGATCGGCCGTAGGCCTTCACATAAACACTGCACACCACAATGAAAACACGAGCCAAAGCTCATAATCTCGAGTTCTTGTACTCACCAAGAACAGGTAAATGGTCGATATAAAAGTCACCCCCGGTATCTCTTTCGGTGTACTTCAGGTCTACCTTGCCGTTTTCTCCGCTTCGGTAATTGCAGCTAATACCACTCGACCATATCACTTTTACACAGGAGCGCTCAAAAACCAGTTTGTTTTGGTAATCATATCCACGCACAGCACCAACATTTCCATCTCCCCCTGAATGAGTTAACAATAAATTCCATTGTGTTAAATAGCCGGAGCGAAACGGTAGAAGGAAAAAATCAACTTTACGATCACTATAAAAATGTGGATACTCTTTGAACAGTGGCGTGTTGTGGCGCTTAAGCTTGCCCAGAATGCCCTTAACTGCGCTGTGTAAGAAATGGTCTTTGAAGTTTGAGTGCTTAAAAACTGGTAGTCTTGATGTAATTCAAAACAGAAAACAGCTTGAATAATAATGAACAACAAAAATAAAGAACGATTGCCAGAAAACGCTTACGTTAAAACATTGCAGTTTGTAGCCCTGCTGTATGATGATCCAACAAAATCACTCCTTTCACAATTAATAATTCTGAAAAATACATACCATCTTGATTTCCCCATGTCCAGTCTGCCCCTCTCACGACTTGGGCACCTTGGAAAATCCCCAATGACCGGCTCTCGGCAGACCACCTCCGACTTGGAACGTCAACACTGGAAAAAACATAATTTGAAAACTTAAAAGACGAGACAAGCAGAACGTTCAACAAAAATATGAGACACATAATTTGAATAAACGAGCAAATAGCAGCAAACATAATGAATTAAAAACGGAGGGAAACATCAACGACAGAGTGAGCCAGCGTATAAAACAAATGGGATACCGAAAAGGTGTTTTAAAAGTTTAAAAAGAAACAAAAGACAAACAATTGTATCGTTTTGTTCTCATAAAATTACCACTGCTGACTGTTACAGACTACTGGTCAAAAACCGTGAACATTTTGACAATTTTTGTTTTTGTAAAGTGTTTGATGATGACTGCTGCCCTCTCGGTGATTGGTCAAATCATATGAACATCTTCATTTAGTACAAAAATAACGAATAAAGTCACAGGGGTCACAAACATAAAAGTTTTTACCAAAACTGGCCTTTATCGATGACCTTTTTAATTGTTGTCTTCTTTTTCGTAGACATGTGAAATACATTTAAAATGAACAAAACAGAAACTTTTGAAAAAAATGCACTAATGACCACTATTCTCGAGTCAAAAGAAAATAACAAGAAACAAACTAACAAAATGTCACTGAAGAACAAAAATATTGAACATGAATAATGACATTACATTAATTCTAGGATAAGCTCACCCATTAATACCGTCTGCCTCGATTCGTTTAAAAGGATGCTCCAGATTATGTTTACCCCTGTGGTAACATTTGTGGCACAGTTCGTAATCGTTGCATAATAATAATAATAATAATAATAAGACTTGTAATGCGCACATATCCACCCTGCTGGGTGTTCAAGGCGCAGTAAAACCAAAACAAAAACAAAAACAAAACACAAAGAAAAACAGACACAACAAAATTAGTCATTGAAAACCTGTGACATAAGATAAGTTTTGAGAAGAGACTTGAATTTTGCGGTACAAACACAAGATCGAAGATTAAGTGGTAGAGAGTTCCAGATGCGTGGCGCGGCTGAAGAAAAAGACCTGTCACCCCATGAGTGTCGAGACTTGGGTTCAATGAGGAGAAGCATGGAACTTGATCGAAGATTCCTTGATGGAGTGTAAACTTGAAGCAGTTCAGAAATATAGTGGGGAGCCTTGCCATTTAGAGCTTTGTGGACAATGAGCATCAGCTTGAAGATGATTCGTTGAGAGATAGGGAGCCAGTGTAGTTGTTTCAGAATGGGGGTGATAGAACAGGATTTTCTAGACAGTGTCACAATGCGGGCAGCAGTATTTTGGAGCCGTTGAAGTCGGGAAATCTGGTTGTTAGGTAGACTGTATAGAAGAGCATTGCCGTTGTCAAGACGAGAAGTAACAAATGCGTGAATGACCTTTTCAGTGGCACTTTTATCCAAGTACTTGCGAATCTTACCTATATTCCTGATGTGATATGATGATAAACGAACAATATTGTTGATGTGTGGCTGAAGTGTCATCGATGAATCAAAAATAACCCCCAAGTTCCGAGCTTTTAGCGAGGGAGCTATCCGAGCATCACCGATGGAGATGTATGGCACTGAAACCTTAGTTAACTGTTGACGTGACCCAAATAAAAGGAACTCTGTCTTATCATCATTTAACTTCAGGAAGTTTTGTTGTGTCCAACGTCGAATCTCTTGGATGCATTTCTCAAGTCTTGCAATAGATGCATTGGCGTTTTCTTGAGAAGATTTAAACGTGATGTATAGCTGAGTGTCGTCTGCGTACACATGGTAATTCAGATTAAATTTGAGGATGATGTCACGAATCGGTAAAGTGTACAGCGTAAACCACTGCGGGCCGAGTACTGACCCCTGTGGCACAGAGTAGTTCAAAACAACAGGGTCGGATATCGCAGTGCCAATACATACATGCTGAGTTCTATTGTGGAGATACGATTTGCACCATGCTAGGGCTGTGTCCTCTATGCCAAGGTGATTCTGGAGCCGAGAGAGAAGGATGTTATGATCAACAGTGTCAAAAGCAGCACTCAGGTCTAGCAGGACTAGTGCTGTAAGGTTACCATTGTCCATAGAAGAGAGAATATCGTTGCTCACACGGACTAGTGCAGCCTCGGTCCCATGGAAAGGCTTGTATGCTGACTGGAACACGTCGGACAGGTTGAAAGTATGAATGTGATCAGAAATACGTGATGACACTACTCGTTCGATGACTTTTCCAAGATATTTTAAGTTTGCAACCGGTCTGTAGTTTTTAAATATCTCCTTGTCCAGGTTTGGTTTCTTGATGAGCGGCCTGATGTAGGAAACTTTGAGGCTATCGGGGAAACAACCGGAACTGAGAGATTCGTTTACAAGCTTAGTGATGTAGGGTACAAATATATCAATGTTTTGCTTTATCATGGATGTTGATACTGGATCCAGCTCACAGGATTTTGAAGGAGATTTCATAATAACCCTTTGAATCTCAGCAACAGTGGCAGGCTCAAACACAGATAGTCTACACTCTGGTTGAAGATGTGGCAATGTCTGCGGCACGTTGTAAGGGACTGATGAAAATGATGAGCGGATGTCTGAAATCTTGGTGACAAAGAATTTCTGGAACTCGTTTGCTAAGTCCTGGTTATTGTAGGTGGATGGAAGGACAGGGGTTTTGGGTTTGAGCAACAACTTACCAATTATCTTGAAGAGCTTCTTTTGATCTCCTGAGGATTCTTGTACTTGAGATGAATAATGGATGATCTTTGCCTGGTTGATCAAATTCCTAACTACTTTACATTGGTTGCGATATTCTTGTCGTTGTGTTGCCAATTTGCCATTTTTCCGCCACTTCCGCTCCAGTTGACGACAGATCTTTCTCGCTGTACGAATATCATCATTGAACCAGGAGACTTCAGTTCGGACCTTGACTGATCTCATTTTCCAAGGTGCGTATTTATCCAAGATGTCACTGACTGTACTCTCATATTGGCTGACATAGGAATCCAAGCAGTCATGATCAACTTCTAGATTTGCTAAATGAGTGCCTATGTCGTGGAACACTTCGGGAGAATTCACATGTTTCCATTGTCGGCTCTTTATAGTGACGGTTGGGACTTTGGGCTTGCACAGACTCAAGTTACACATGACTGCATAATGGTCAGATAATCCAGGTAGAATAATAAAGTTTGAGGCAATTGGTGGGGAGATTTCACGAGTTATGACAAGATCCAAGCAATGACCGAGACGATGAGTTGGCTCCTTGATATGCTGGGTAAGACCAAAAGCTTGAAGTAGATACTTAAACTGGTTTGCATGTACGGCATTTCCAACGCATCCCAGCTATGTCATCTTTTCCGCAACAGTTGCATTGAATATGCTTATGTGTCACTCCTGTTACCAAAATTGAAGAAAGACTGGTCAAGAAAAAAAAAAAAAAAAAAATTCGCATGGTCCCGGGGAGGGGGGGGGGGGGGGGGGGGCTAATTTTGCACTTTTTGAAAGCTATGCTCAATTTGTGTCATTGTTATCAAACGAAGAGGTGCTATTTTTCAGAGTGCTGTTTCTGTTCGTTGTTTTCAGTTTGATTTTCTAGACAAGCTGACTTCTTTATTTGTACCGAACCGTCTACACAATTTTTATTACTGCAATTATTAACTCATTAACGCGTATTCGATTTTACCGCAGAGTGTAAACAAAACCAATGCATACGAGCCTGGCTAGGCAAACCGTGTGAAAAGTGTTTCCATGCAAGTTTGGCACCAAGCGTGATATTTATGTGGGTGCAGTGTAGCGTATATTATGACATGTCACATCGTCGAGCTAAACGCTGTACCACTCCGTGCGTGTTAATTAGTGTAATTAAGTAACAATATTTGGTATAATTAGTAATAAAGTGAGCAAAACCGATTTGTGATAATGCGATGTTGTGATTTTTAAAAACGGTCACTTCATTTGAAAGAGCAATCATGTCAGAAAACACCTGGTATTGTTAAAGTCACCTGGAAATATAATTTTGTTTTGCTTCAAACATTACAGTATATGTTTCTGAACAATAAAAACATTTTTTGAGTAATTGTTTTTAACACTCCGCCTACCCCTTTTGTGATGTTAATCGAGGCAGACTTTGCCTCGATCGAACATCGAACACACGTACGTGCAAGTTACATTCAAGTCCTAGTCGTGATTTTGTACGTTCCGAAAAGAAGAAAAAAAACTTGCTTTTTTCCGGCAATGTCGTCCGGAATGCAGCAAAACAACTAAAGATGGGGGTCAGTTTGCATTTCTGTGCAGCAAAACGTTCGAGCCGTGGTGCTTCGAGAATCCGGAATACACTACACAAACAATTTTTCGAAGAAGGTACCTGAAAGACGTAATGTACCTAAAGGAGCATTTGCCTAACGTGAAAAAAAATCAGGTATTGTTTAAACTTTGATGGCATATTTTTAGCTTGCGCCAAGCGTCACTATCTTGTGTTGGCACTGCATGCGATTCATCGCGCCTCGATTGACGTCACGAACAGCGCCCTCTCGGGTCGGGCTTATTTTCAATTTGTAAATAACATGGAAAATAATTTTGTTTAAACCTTAGTTAATTGTTTATTCATGCTCCACCTATTAAAACACATATTTTAGTGACAAAAGCTGTATCTTGAAAAAATACCACTTCCAGGTGACTTTAAACTAACGTGCACTTTAATTCTCACCTAGTGTTGCGTTGTCATATATCCGCAGTTCGGACTTGTTACTCTTACCGCCCATGTGGTAGTTTCCTACATTGCCAGAGTCCCATCGCACCCAGGCAGTGTTCGCTACAGTGAAAAAAAACTTAGAAATTAAAAAAGAACATAGTTATATCAGACAAAAATAATCAAAGTACGAGGAATTCGGGTGAGTCATAGTTATTGGGCCGAATTCATATAAACTAGCAATTACTATAAATAACAGCTCCGAGCAAAATCAAAAGAGATTGCTTTAAAACGTATAAATAACCTTTTGCTTTGACTAATTCCTTTTTCTTAAGCTAGCTCAGCAATTGCTTGTAGGTTCTTAATAAAGCCCTTTCATGTGCGATGAAGCACGCGTAATTAAGGAGCTTAATAGAAACAGGTTTGCTTTTCACACACAATTTCCAAAAAGGCTGCACAGAGCAGAGTGTAGCCTTTAGTCAAGGCACACGCGGCACCTCAAGATATCAAGCACGAACCCATATATCACGCACGAAGAAAGACCAGCGCGAGCGGCGGCGCCGCGAAGCGCCTTCACCTCGTTTTCCTTTATTTTGGCCACAGATTTTGGTGGGAGCAAGTAATGCATTGCATAAAGCATGAACGTGATGAGTTGTTGGCAAATAAGAAGACGCAATACCATAGATCACACGCCGCGTGGCACGCCCATGACCCACACACTTATATAGGGTGCGTTCGTTTAGCTCCCCTGGGTCGACCCCGGTGTGTGGCGGTTTTTTTTTCCAGGACGAACGTGGGTAATGGGAGACTTTCTGGGACGATAGAGGGCAGCAGACTTACCGGGTAAATCCATTGTTCTCAGAATTATGCGCATGTTCAGAACTACGTAAACAATGGAAATTTACCCGGTATGTCTGCTGCCACCTAGTGTTGGAAAGTCTCCTATTATCTGCACACGTTCGTCCTGGGGAAAGAAAACACCACACACCGGGGTCGACCCAGGGAAGCTAAACAAACGCACCCATAATGGTGCACTAAGAAGTCACGTGCTGGGGCAGGGCAACACAAAGCAAAAATTGCTACAATAGTTAGGTGGCTTAGTGTAAAATATGAAGGTTACCAAAAACACCATTATTGGCACAGGGCTTTCTAAGGGTCTTTAATTAATATTGGCCGAGGAGCCCTCCGGATTTTTATTTTTATTTTATGTAAACCAGAAATTTAAAAAGGGCCGCCAAAATGACAAAATATCACCTTTTTTGAGTCAGAGTGCTTGCGAAATAAAATGTGACTTGTACTTGTAGGTAGTTGGACAATATAATAGTTCCAAAACATTGTAAACGATTATAAATACCGTAAATATTTAACTTTCAATCACCCTCCCCCAACTCAAACCAATTAAAATTCATCCTCTTTCGGCAACCATTTCGAGGTAGAAAACCTCTTGGTCAGCATTGGTCTTGGTGTAATCGTCAGTAATCGTAGTGGCAGCGAGTCAGAAACACTGTTTACGTAGAAGCAGTAAAGTTGGGCTAAAACACCGGGTTAAACATGTATGACAAACAAAATTGTTGAAGAAGGTTGCCAACAATTTTGTATTCCATTTAAATGATTTGATCAAGTATTATTGGTTTTGTCATCTTACAGGATATTAAAGTCTCATCAATTTATGCAGTCAACTCTGTATTCCACAGAAATAAAAAGCAGTCGCATCACTATATAACTTGAGTATCTATACATCACCATAATTACAAAGAACATACTATTTTTCTTTACATACAAATTTTAAACAAAAACGCTGATTGGGCTTAAGGAGATCTGCCCATTTCATATTAAAAGTGTATTAGGCTTTTGTGTGTATTTATTTCCTGTTTCCACTGTCTTTTTGGAAAATGTCCAAGCAAAACCTTATTTGTTGTACCACAAAAACTAAAACAAATGCAAAGAAATCAGCCAAACTATAGTTTTCGGTTCATATAGGCCTTATTATTAATTTGTATCACTACAAATAAACAATAAAAGAAATTCAAAAACGTTGAATGATTGCAAAATTGTTTCTGTCACAGCTGTGTAGGCAAAAATGTAGAGCAAAAATAAGAAAACTTTATGGTTGCATAAAGTATTAGTGTGGCAACAGGCACTGATAAAAAAAAGAGACTGAACATTTTGTTTGTCAAAACAAAACAATTTACGAAAGGTTGGATGGATATTTCTTCTCAATTAATTATTGGTTTGTACACCCTAGGCCGAGCCCGGTAACAAACAATTGCTGAATAACACAAACAAAAGGTTGTTGTTATGTGTAGGCCTATAAGTAGTTAGGCAATTGCTAATCATGGTGTAATTTCCTTAAAAGAAAAAAAGATTTTGCTTTTTCTTAATACTAAAGCTTTTGCTTGCCAGCAACTGCTTATTTTTATGTGTGAAGATGTAAACAAAAGCCTAGAAAAAGCAATTGCTACTTTTTATGAATTCGCTCAATGAAAAGGCGTTCGTAGTATATAAGTCAATTTGTTCACCCTGCTCCTTTACCTGGAAATTCTCAGGGAGGAGCACTACATTTGGTCCAGATCCATTCGATCATATAAAATTGCATAATGTTTCAATATTGACAGAGAAAGAGAGAAACAGATTGGGGTTGCATGGTGACACTGAGCCTCCAACTGTTTTTGTGCAATTGACGCTACTGAATATTATTTGGTTTAACCCTTACTTATATAAGCACTGCATATGGGCCTACTATTTAAAAAAAAAAAATGATAAAAACAGTCGTAAGAGACTGTGTAACTTACGATTTTGCGGAGATTGTGATTCAATCACCGTGCCAACGCAACCTTCTCCGCCGTCCTGGTCACGATGTCCCCAGTCTGGGCCACGAACGACTCGCAACCCCTTGAACATCTCACGTAATTTTCTCTATCAGTGAATCTGCAGGCTTTAAAACGAACCCAAAAACCTTCAATTAGTTTGATATGGAGGCGGTATATCAGTTGTAAAAAATTCTTCTACGCTTTATTTTGCAGGAGGACTAGCAGCTATTTTTCTATCTACACCAGTGAAATAGGATTGTGCAGCCATAATTTACAACGCTACCTCGTTTTTTTCGTCTGAACACCACATACCCCCCCAAAAAATGTTGGAAAAGTTCCATGTTATCCTCTCATTTCGGCCGATGTATTACTACCTACCAAAAACTCTTACAACTGTAATGAGTTTAAAAAGACCAATAAATCCAATGATTTCGAGTTAAGCGAAGAACTGCCTTGGGATGCGCCAACCTTTACCTTTTTATAGCTAAAAACATGGCAGAAATTTGATGATGGACGGGGAACATCCACAAACGATTGGACACAAAGAAGCACGTGACGCATTACATCATAGGAGTACACAAAAAGGGTGTGGCTGACAGGATAAATTTCTCATCGGTGGAGTTTTTTTGAGTGTCGCAATCGGGGAATCCCCAGCCTTAAAGGCAGTGGACACTATTGGTAATTGTCAAAGACTAGCCTTCACAGTTAGTGTATCTTAACATATGCATAAAATAACTAACCTGTGGAAATTTGAGCTCAATCGGTCATCAAAGTTGCGAGATAATAATGAAATAACACTCTAGTCACACGAAATTGTGTGCGTTTAGATGGTTGATTTCGAGACCTCAAGTTCTAAACCTGAGGTCTCGAAATCAAATTCGTTGAAAATGACTTCTTTCTCGAAAACTATGGCACTTCAGAGGGAGCCGTTTCTCACAATGTTTTATACCATCAACCTCTCCCATTACTCGTAACCAAGTAAGGTTTTATGCTAATCATTATTTTGAGTAACTACCAATAGTGTCCACTGCCTTTAACAATAATAAAACAACGGCGAAATGTTTTCCCTATCTTCCAAAGCGCAGTTTCTGTTTGGCTGTCTATAACAAAGTCAAAGTGCACCATTTACTTCGACAATCAACTTTATTTTTTGTTTGTTGACTTAACTATATTATGTTTGACTGCCGCACAGTACTTTGGTCACACGTTAAGGTATTTTTTTTAAGACCAACCAATTTTTTTCTCAAAAATAGATTAGCACGGTCTATCGCGCGCCAAAAATCCACCCAAAACAATGGACGTGTTTTTTCCCTTCAAGCCTCGTTTTTGAATAATCATAATAGGGACAGAGAAGAAGGTGAAGTTCAATCCAATACAAAATTCACTAGAATTATCTTGAAAATTATGTTCTTTTCTAGGTCATGGATTATCTATACAATGGTGAAAGAGTTGGGATGATTGATAAAGGCGTTCCAGAGATATGGTTATTTCAATCGGATGGCATCATGTCCGACTTAATTTGTAAACAAGAGCTCAGAGGTATGTTAATCTTCAAGGCGGCCAAATAGATGGACGATCTGGACTTCAGTGGACTGAAGGGTTTTATTTTACGTGGTATGTTAACAAAACAAAACGCCCTTTTTAGGGCCAACGATAATTTGAGCTCTCGAAATCAACCATTAAAAGCACACAACTTCGTGAGACAAGGGTGTTTTTTCTTTAAATATAATCTCACAACTTCGACGACCAATTGATCTCAAATTTTCTCAGGTTTGTTATTTTATGCATATGTAGAGATACACCAAGTAAGAAGACTGGTTTTTGACAATTACCATTAGTGTCCACTGCTTTTAAATGAAACAGATGATCCAAATTTAGCTGGACATAAATGTTTTTATGCCATCAGATTGTTCAACAATTTATTTAGAATGGCCCCATCTAATGATTGTTTTTTTTTCATTACTCAACCGTTACACAGTGCACCATGCCATCGCGTAATCCTGTCATGAAAGATTACTAATATTTCAACAAAGGTGATTTTGGGGGCTGTCGCAACAAACTGGATAGACATTGACCCTTTGTATGCAACGACATGTTATTATACAGTGTTCTCTTTATGCGCTTTTGGAACCGTGCCAACTATACAGATGTGCAATGTTCGTGACTGTTGTTTCCATGGTAATACCGCACACTGATATGTTGAATATACGAAGCCATTTTTTTTAATATTATAAATCTTCCAGTCGCGTGTAAATTTTGGTTAAATATAATTGCAAAGAGCTAACCCTTTTTCCTTTTAATAGCCGTTGAATTTTAGTGAGGTTTTATCCACAGAACGGCCCTGAACTAAACGAGTCATACTCACGTTGTACCTAGGGAAACGGCTATACGCTTTTCAGCAGTAATGGTAAATTACAAAAATCACCCAGAGACACAAATATTGGACCATTTTCAACATTTCATAATAGCCATGACCTTTAAATCATTAACAGTTTAAGAAAAAGACTGTCAGTTTAGTTTTCATTGTTAAAATTTGATGCATGATTGTTTCTATTATTGAGCAACGCAACCATAAACGTATGCACATCTCCCGGAAGACCTTCGTAAACACTCGGTATGGTAGACGTGGGATGATGTGCATGCTGGTCTAGCTAGTGATCAAGTTTTATTACTAGCTATACTAGACCAGCATGCCCCTCATTCAATAGTCAGCGCTTGCAAAAAGGATGAGAAAATGTCTCATTTTTAACACCCGGTAAAAGTCAAGTTCGCCCTCTGCCGGTTAGTTTTTCCGATTTTGTATGTTATGGAGTGGGTTATTGCATTATTGGAAAAAGCTGTTCGTGAAACCAGACACAATAATTATTTCACACCAAAATCATGCGTACTTAATCTTGTGTTATAATGAATGCAAGGTTGTCCGAGAGAGGGCAAAGGTCTCCTTCTTTAAAGACATGTGCTTGTTTTTCAGAAACAGTGATTTCATTGGATACAATGATTTCATTGGATTAATGAGCAGTGACCTTGGCTTTCCATATGTATGTTTTGATTGGTCTGGTCAAGTGTTTACTACCATCCATATGAATAAAAGGAAGTAAAAGCTTTAAATGATAAGTATTTACTAGCTTGTTTTCTTTCTTAAAGACACTTGAAACCTGCGGTAATTGCAAAGACCAGTCTCATCACTTGTTGTATCTCAACATATGCACAAAATAAAAAACCTGTGAAAATTTCAGCTCATTTGGTCGTCGAAGTTGCGAGATAATAATGGAAAAAAAAGTCCATTGTCACACGAAGTTGTGTTTTTTCAGATGTTTGATTTCAGGACCTCATAATCTAATTGTGAGATCTCAAATTCGAGTTCAAATATGTTAGTGTAAACTAAATTCTTTTTCGAAAACTGTGTTTCTCACAATGCTTTTTACTTTACAGCTCCCCATTGCTTGTTACAAAAGTAAGTCTTTATTCTAAAACTTATTTTGAGAAATTACTCTTATTATGGTCTATTGCCTTTAAGCAGCTTATGAAATTCGGCTCTGGTGACGATTAGCAACACTATTCTTCAACTGACGGACTTAAATTTTCCTTCCTCGCAAATTATACGGAAGCGTTAACTGGACAGTTAGAAAACAATTAAGAAACTCATTCTTAGGATTCCCAATAATTATGAGTTTTATCTATTTTTTTCTGATTAGCCATCTGTCATAATTTTAACTTGAGCAAATTAAGCAGTTTTGAAATCGTATGCCAACAATTATTTTGAGTAGTTACCATTAGTGTCCACTGCCTTTAAAGCCATTATACACTTTCGGTAAACAGTATTATTGCCCAAGTCCCACACTTCGTGTATCACAACTTATATATAAAATAACAAACCTGTGAAAATTTAGGCTCAATCGGTCATCGGAGTCGGGAGAAAATAACGGAAAAACCCACTCTTGTTTTCGCGCGTTTCGCCGTGTCATGACATGTGTTTAAAATAAATCCGTAATTCTCGCTAACGAGAATTTATAATGTTTTACTGTTTTCTCAAAAAGTAAAGCATTTCATGGAATAATATTTCAAGAGAAGTCTTTCACCATTACCTTCTGTTAACCCTGTATATTATTACCACATACGACACAGAAACACTTTGGTTGATCAACAGAGTGGCCTGAGCAGCCTTTTATTTGTTTATGCTGCAATGAGCTAAGCCATAACAAAATGCTTGTATTTTATAAAACTTAACCAGATCTCCGGCAGTTGCCTGCCATCCGCAAGATCGTCTAAAATGTGTTTAATGCAAACCAATAAGCTGAACTGATTCCCGGTTGTCGCATCACACGCGAAATCAAAAGTAATAAATAAAGCAATTAAAGCCAAACTGATTTCCGGCAGTTGCATAAATCCGCGAAATCAACAACAGTTAATCAACCCATAGCAAAACTGACCTCCGGCCGTAGCTAAATCCGCGAGGTCGCCAAAACTACTACTGCATACAGGTTTCCGGACGAGGCTGTACCGCGAAACCAAAAGCGTTAAAATAAAAGGTTTGCAAAGGAACTTGAAATTAAAGCAAATATAGAACAGTTAAATAAACAGCACATATTCCCCGGTTGTTGGCAAATTAAGCCAACGCGCCTAAAATACGGTTCATCCCGTCAACGCAGAATACCATAGTTATAATAATGATAATACATTTAACAAAGACCCCAAAGTAGCAAATTATAACAGCTGAATGAATATACCTGAGGACTATTGAGGTGTAAACAATGAAATACCGCCACACGGTCATCGCGATGACCGCTGCCAAAATAGCCTCAAGATTAATTCAGTTGGGTATAACTTTTATGGAAATAAAGTGCGAAGTGCATCATTAAAATTTGGAATCAAGAAATGACAAGCTGTGTTAGAAAGGTGGATGCCGTCGTGGATAAATAATTCACGATTCGACCACACTATTTGAGGATGGTTAATCAAACCACCGGGCGAGGACCTAAACTATGGTGTTCTATAAAGGATCTGTTTTCTCGTGCGTGTGGAGAGGTCCCTCGTGCGTGTGAGCAAATCCTCGTGCCTGTGAGCAAACCCTCGTGTGTGTGAGCAAATCCTCGTGTGTGTGAGCAAATCCTCGTGCGTGTGAGCAAAACCCTCGTGCCTGTGAGCAAAACACGAGGGTTTTGCTCACACACACGAGGATTTTGCTCACACACACACGAGGGTTTTGCTCACACACACGAGGGTTTTGCTCACACATACGAGGGTTTGCTCACACACACGAGGGTTTTGCTCACACGCACGAGGGTTTGCTCACAGGCACGAGGATTTGCTCACACACACGAGGGTTTTGCTCACACGCACGAGGGTTTTGCTTACACACACGAGGGTTTTGCTCACACACACGAGGGTTTTGCTCACACACACGAGGGTTTTGCTCACACACACGAGGGTTTTGCTCACACACACGAGGGTTTTGCTCACACACACGAGGGTTTGCTCACACACACGAGGATTTTGCTCACACACACGAGGGTTTGCTCACACGCACGAGGGTTTGCTTACAGGCACGAGGATTTGCTCACACACACGAGGGTTTTGCTCACACGCACGATGGTTTTGCTCACAGGCACGAGGGTTTTGCTTACACGCACGAGGGTTTTGCTCACACGCACGAGGATTTGCTCACACGCACGAGGGTTTTGCTCACAGGCGCGACGGTTTTGCTCACAGGCACGACGGTTTTGCTCACAGGCACGACGGTTTTGCTCACACGCACGAGGATTTGCTCACACGCACGAGGGTTTGCTCACAGGCACGAGGATTTGCTCACACGTACGAGGGTTTTGCTCACAGGCACGAGGGTTTTGCTCACACGCACGAGGATTTGCTCACACACACGAGGGTTTGCTCACAGGCACGAGGGTTTTGCTCACAGGCACGAGGGTTTTGCTCACACGCACGAGGGTTTTGCTCACACGCACGAGGGTTTTGCTCACACGCACGAGGGTTTTGCTCACACGCACGAGGATTTGCTCACACGCACGAGGGTTTGCTCACAGGCACAAGGATTTGCTCACACACACGAGGGTTTGCTCACACACACGAGGGTTTTGCTCACACGCAAGAGGGTTTGCTCACACGCACGAGGGTTTGCTCACACACACGAGGGTTTTGCTCACACGCACGAGGGTTTGCTCACACGCACGAGGGTTTGCTCACACACACGAGGGTTTTGCTCACACACACGATGGTTTTGCTCACAGGCACGAGGGTTTGCTCACAGGCACGAGGATTTGCTCACACACACACGAGGGTTTTGCTCACAGGCACGACGGTTTTGCTCACACGCACGAGGATTTGCTCACACGCACGAGGGTTTGCTCACAGGCACGAGGATTTGCTCACACGTACGAGGGTTTTGCTCACAGGCACGAGGGTTTTGCTCACACGCACGAGGATTTGCTCACACACACGAGGGTTTGCTCACAGGCACGAGGGTTTTGCTCACACGCACGAGGGTTTGCTCACACACACGAGGGTTTGCTCACACGCACGAGGATTTGCTCACACACACGAGGGTTTGCTCACAGGCACGAGGGTTTTGCTCACACGCACGAGGGTTTTGCTCACACGCACGAGGGTTTTGCTCACACGCACGAGGATTTGCTCACACGTACGAGGGTTTTGCTCACAGGCACGAGGGTTTTGCTCACACGCACGAGGATTTGCTCACACACACGAGGGTTTGCTCACAGGCACGAGGGTTTTGCTCACACGCACGAGGGTTTTGCTCACACGCACGAGGGTTTTGCTCACACGCACGAGGATTTGCTCACACACACGAGGGTTTGCTCACAGGCACGAGGATTTGCTCACACGCACGAGAAAACAGATAAGTGTCCATACTTAACAGACCACCCACATTACGAATGATGGCCCGCCTCGCCCGCTCAATCTTGTTTTGTTTGACCGCCCCAGTATATTTTTTTTAAAGGCTGCTCAGACAAAAGTGATCAAGCCAGCACAGACCGACTATCAAGGAATGCAAGGCACCGTCCAAGGGGGTCAATTGGACGAAAGGCGAGGCAATAAACCAAATGCCCGGGCCAGACCGGTGACAGATTGAGCACACAGGTCCCGCGACAAGCCCGCCTGACTGTCTAACGGTAATAAAATATTTGAAGCACAAAGTTTTGGCCTCAAATTTATTATTTGTAAATCTGTGATTTTTTTTTCTGTACCGAAAGTGTATAAAGAAAAGAATGAAAACACAACAAGACATAACAATGTTCAATATTAAGGCAATGTGCTTTATTTCAATCAATACAGATGCAATGCAAAAAGTGACGAGCTCCAGCTACGATATACAGTTAAACACAAGTCATTCTGAAAAATAGTAAAACCAGCCTATGATAAGAAAATGCTTTTAAAGGCGCAAAGGGAATAAGGATAGAGTGCTTTGGAAAAATCATTAGTATAAAATACACACATTTCAATCGTTGGAGATATAATGGTTTAACTTAATATTGAAAGTGAAAACAACTTTTTTACCCTACGCTAAAAGTTAAGTGCTGAAAATACGGATTTGTAATAAGTTTTAAAATTTACAAGTTTCAATGAGTGTTTCGAACAGTTTTTGTTTATACATTTAAAATTTCAAATAATAATGTTTAGTGTATTTGAAAAACAAATAAGAAGGTGCGGTGTACCATGTGCTGAGCTTTTACATTGATGATAGTCACAGACTATAGTTACATTTACTGCCACATGAATAGAAACACTCTATGGCTTGATTGGTTCCTAGACGTCTCGACATACCCTGCAAAGTTTGAGTCAATTAATTAAAATTGAAGAAAGAACAAAAGGAATACAAAATATCGCATTTTTTTTTTTATCAATATTGTGGTTTTCTAGAAAAGGTACATGTGGGTTAACAATACTCTCTACAAAGTTCAAGCTTGTAATAAATAAAGTGACAACTGTATCACCCATAAATGTAATAAAAACCATAAATGTAATATCAACCATAAATGTAATAAAAAAACAACCATAAATGTAGTATCACAACAACAAGTACCTGTTTTTAATCTTGTTTATATCTCCGAAAACAAAAGTTCACATGGCTAAAATGATCTTGCCCAGTGGTCAATGTTGAATAAATGTTGGGCTCACACTTAAAGTGCAAATCAACATTTGTATCATGTAAATACTTCGTCCTGAAAATAGAATTGGTTATATTCATCTATTGTACCAACCCTTTCGAATTTCTTCGTTGACAACCAAACGGTTAGAACAATGTGCTATTCACAATAACAATAAACATAATATGCCAAAAAATGCGTGGTTATGCTTTTACTTTGCTCAGTGGCACGGTCAGCCATTTTGTGGAGTAAAACATTATTTTGTGATGGCGTGCAGTGTCAGTTCAAGGCGTAAAATGAAAACCATGCAATTTAGAAGCTCATTTTTGTGGATCATTATATTCGTCTTTACAGTTTCAAATGCTTTTCATAGACTAACTCGCCCACATCAGAAACGTGTCCTTCGAATATGTACGTGCAGATCTTCAGGGAGTTATTGTATGGCGATATCAAATATCAGTAGCTGAAGGAGACACCAATGTACGAACCCTCTGAGATACCCGTGTATTGACAGACCTTGAGGTAATTATCAAACTATAATTGCTCCCCTCTCATGAATATTACATTTAGGTCGATCAGTGTCTTATTTCAAAATATGCACTTAGTGACTCACTAGAAGGACAAGTTACAAAATAGTTCAATACTTCAACGATTAGACGATTATGAAAGATAACAAATTCAAAGCTCACATGCAGAATGACAAACTTAACTTGAATAGCGTTCCATCAGCGTCCCAATCAAGGTAAACTAACGTTTTGTTATTATTTGATAAGCGCTTGCACAGTACACCTTATGTCAGCTTGTTAGTAAGGAATGTTATTGGAAAAGAAAATATGAATAGAATTATTTTGAAAGTCAAATAGTGGTGCACCTTTAACTGCTTCAACGTTCAACGTCAAAAGATTACACGAGATAGTGTTTGTACAAAATCCTTAAACACAGCCCGATGATAACGTGTTTTTTACGTTATCTGAGAGTACTGAATTTAGATTGCATCTTTTGTGGGACGTCAATAATTTGTCACAAACATCGCACACTATTGAAGTGACCTTCATCTACATTTTATTGTGCGATTATCATTTGAAATGTCAAATATGCAGGTATCATAAATTGTTCATTCAATGCAGTTATAAACGACTGTTATATATTTATATATTATATATTTAACTATTTTGTTTAAAAATGTAGCAGGCTTATGGCATGGCGTTTTACGTTAGAATGGCAATTCACACACAACCAATAACTGGTATTTCAGGCTATCGTGATATATTAATTAATAATATACAATAATAGTCAGCTTGATGATAATATGATGAATGAATGAAGTTCATAGTCTACGTCTGTAAACAAAAACGTGATTTCTTTAGTCGTGCTTAGTGCTTTTCAATGCGTAAAGGTGAGATAATTATAAAGTAGGATTTGATATAATTATTCATACACACAGTTTTGAGATTATAACCTGTTTAACATGGTAAGTTCACTGACTAGCACCCAGAGAGATTCGCATGGATTGGACAGTATTACTTGAATAGAAACGAAGCAGACACAGGCCCTTTTCGAATCCACGGCTTCGGCTCCAGATTTGGCCCAGGTCTAGCTTGGCCCGCGTTTTTTTGACAATATTGCGCGTGCTTTGCGTATGGGCTCAGGGCTTCGTACGGAGCCTGAAGCCGAATCCAAAGCCGAAGCCGTGTTTTCGAAAAGTCCCTTACTCATATTAATATAGATCATAAATATAAAACTTCTTGGGACGAGTCCGAGGCGACGGGCTCCATCATGATCCTCTCCGACCGTGATCTTTTGTATCTTTCCCGCATGTCTTTCGCCGATGTCCTGCCCGCCCCGGCCGAGTTAGCCCGAGGTCGCCGTGCCTGGCTCACCCAACTGTCGCCCCCACCGTTGACTTTGTTCGATAGGGCTTCTTTTACCTTTGCCATGTCTGTCATCTCCATACTGCTGTTGTCATCAGTCTGATCTCGTGAGTTTTCTCGCGATTTGGCGTCTGAGTCATCGCTACACGCGAAATCACACACGAAGTCTCGTGTTTCTGATAGATCACTCTTGTCGCCTATTTGAACAGACTCGTTGTGCTGTGGATCTTGTGAGACTTTAATCTCGACGCCATTTTCGTGTGGCTCGAGAGCCTTCGGGAGCTCATCAGGTGATTCAACAACTGGCGTTTTAGGATCAGGAACAGAGTCTGGCATTTCAGGACAATCCTTTCCATCTAATGACGCTTGGGGCGCCGGTCGAGCATTGACTTGTTCGATGACGATCATGTCCATGTCATACTCAATTGATGCATCAATGGATGGAAAAGCGTCTATTTTCGACACTATGCTACTTTCCCTTGATGTTATATACTCACTGTGTTCTGACATGGCACCGTCTTCCGTATCAGTATCACTCATAATACTGTTAAACGCAGAAAACCCAGAAGATTCCTCCTTGAGAATCTCATTTTTAAGCCACTGATCTTCCTGCGAGAGGGCGCTTCCGTCTGCATCGCTGTCTAAGTGTTTCACAGGGCTCCTCTTAGATCGTTTCTTGTCTTTTGATTTTCTCTTTTGTTTCTTTCCTTGTTTCGTTGTAATACTTGGCGAAGCGTAGTTTTGTGCAAAAGGCTTGTCCGGAATGAACTCTTCCTCGTTTTGGTCACTCATAATACTGTTGTAAAGATACTTATGGATTGGTGTGTGCGTTGAGCCGGCGTCATGTATTTCCTCAGAATCCTCTTCCGGAATATCGTACAAGTCTCCAGATCCTTGCTTACCAGACATATCCCGTAAATCAAACCGACTTGACTTCGCACCTTGACCCTCCGTAGTGCTTTGACCTTTGACCGGTGATATCTGCACACTGTACGCGCTGCCTTCCTTTTCTAAGGGAACCGAACTCCTCCGTTTTTTCTTCGTACGTTGATCGTGTGACGACATAGTTGCGTCACAGCTCTGAGAAGTGACAAGGGTGCCGTTCCGGATGTGATGGTCCTGCTCCTCATTGCCACTTAATCCATGCTTAGGTTTGCTCCGTTCAGTTTTATCGGAGTCTGTTTTGTACCCGGAACTTTTTAACCCACCGTTTTCAATATCAACCATGACCGTATGAACGGTCTGCTCGTTCGGGTCGTCACTCGGCTTGCCTTTCCTTCCGGAAACATGATCACGTGGTCGTGCATTCCGTTGCAGTTTTCGGTGATGGTTCCGGAGGCTATCCGCTCTGTCAACAGACAGGAACTGATCGCTGAAACTATCCCTAGATGACATGTTATCCACACTTCCCTGTGATTGATTCCTTCTTGGTCCCTTATGAGCGAGCCACTGAGCTCGCCTCTCTTTCGAGGACATGGATTTGCTCTTACTCTTTCCGCCATCTTCCTCGAGAATATAAGCCTCGTTATCAAAATCTAATGATTCTTGATCCCGGTCGAAGCTTCGCATATCACGGTCCATTGATGACGTAATGCCGTACTCCAAGGCATGTTCATCGTCCATGTCAATTGAGAATGAGAGGTCGCTGAAGTTGGGGTAATGGTTCCCATAGTCAACCCCATCATCTGAGAAGTTATCCAAAGAGTCAATGGTATCCTGCCGCTGAATACCTCCTGTCAAGAATAAATATACGGAACCAGTAAATTATTGTCACCTTGTGTTCTGACTTCACTACAGGACCCAAATTCATAGAGCTGCTTAAGCAAGGGTTTATGCTTAGCAATTTTCTGCTAAGCAAAGATCAGCATGCAGGATACTAGTCGTCACATGTTGTACACGTAAGATGGTATTTAAGCTGATATCATATTCTGATAAGCATTATTGTGTTGTACTTAGCAACTTCTTTTTTGCGTAAGCAGCTCTAGTCAATTTGACCCAGCTGTCATGGTTTGAGTTTGGTGTATCTAAATAAAAAGCGCCACCAAGAGTTTGCAATCAGTTAAAGTTTTTACAGAGTTTGAGTACAAAGAGTTTGCAAATAATTGGTTTTAAGAAGAACGTATTTTTTCTATAAATTCCCTAAAATTAAAGTCAAAGTGAGAACTGCGGTTTATTACGTAGCAGATAACATTATTAAAAATATAAAACATTTTTCTTGACATAAACTGAAAATATTGTAAATCTATTTTCCCGATCTTACGTTTATATTTAAGTGTCTAGCTGAGAAGCTTTTTGAAAGCCTGCCGAATCACGATCCAGTATAATGTGCCAAAATTTGAAAGGATCTGAACTTAATCTAATTTTCTGTATTTCCCTCACCTCTCACGCAGTGTTGCCGTTTGGCTTGGTGTTCGGCATGTTTTCATTAAAATTAGGGTAGCATATTGAAACAACCAGCTTTCATGTGCACTTCGTTGTTACATTCAAACTACTTGTGACTATTAAGAATGTTAAACCAAGTCCAAAAAAGCCACAGCGTGCCTTAATTAAGATACAGCGCACCCAGTCGTCCATATACGTTATAAAGCCGAATCTAGGTAAGAGGCCCATTCGAAAAAGCTGTTTAGGAGAAAACATTGGTTGACAAAACTCTTTGCTAAGCAAACAGTTAGTGGGCAACAGTCACAACAATGTGAACTTGATGTAATTGTGGCTGGTAACCTGTTTATGCTAAGCAAAACTATTATGTGGTTAGCTTGTTTATACAGGCTGGTATGAAACTTGGCCACGGGGACGCTAAGCTATGCACATTTTCTGGCACATGAAGTTGTTTAGCAGATTGACCCACGATTCATACTTCCTGCGCATGCGATACGAATCTTGACGTCACAAGACTCTTCCCAGCTAATGTTTTGCAGGGGTTGAGCACATTAAATTACACTCCTCCGAATAATTCGTTGCAAATTTGTGATTTGTGACGTCAAAATAAGTATCGCTTTCGAGTTCGCAGGAAGTATTAACCGGATTGAGGCATTACAAGTGTGAGATTCATATAATGACTTGTGTCGCACAACCTTAGACATTTGAGGTCAAAGGTAAATACATGAATCGTCTACTGGAAGTGCACAGCACCCTTAACCGAAACTAATCTACCTCAATGATTGAGTATACTCAGCTATGGTGATACACGAGACCTAGCGACTCTCAAGTACTCTCTTGAATGACATATCAAACAATAACTAGGATACAAAATAGAGCTATGATTGATGCACTTGTAATTATTATAATTTTTTGATAATTTTGAAGCGTGTGGCTGGTTTTATTGTTCAGAGAGTATGCGCAGATCATGAGTTGCACGGTATACCCCTTGCATATATTGCATACACCAAACTTAATATCCAAACTATGGTGTCTAGAAAATTACAACCAAACTGAAGTGGCTTTCGACTACAGTTGAAGAAACAAAATCCAATCAATGATCAACATAGAGCCATAATAAAAACAGTTATTTAAGGAAGAAAATCAAAAACTGTATTGTGAAAACAGACTTAACTATTGGTGTTATAAATTTATAGCAATGTAGGCAACAAAAAATATGTTTTTTTGTTATAATCAAATTCAAAGGAGTGACAAAATACGCTACTTATGATTTCTTGAGAACGAGGTGGATGAAATGAATGCGTATTCATATATTAAGCCAGCATTGTATTTTCCTCATAAAAGGACATTTCTGATTTTAGTTCTGATTTCAGACTTTTCAAAGAAAGTGAAATAAGTCAGGTTCTTTGATCTTCTTCTCTGGTGTAATGGATATTGTTCATACAAGCTCATTTGATTCTAGAACTCTAGGGGTAATCAAAAGGTGGAATTATCATTATTTCAATGTACAAGCTAAAGATCTGCCCAGTTTCAGACTTTGAGCAGTGACTTTCTTGGAAAAAGCCGACCAACATAAATGGAATGCTTAAAAAAGTGATGACCTTTCATTGCTTGAAACATTCTATAATAGGTCTGACTTTAAGCCTATTGGACGAAACAATCTGCTAAGGACCATCTATCTGCTTCATGTCCATTAGCCGCATATAAACAATTTAGCAGGTTAGATGTAATTTGTGAATTGTGCACAGTTATTATGAAAAAGTTATTATGAAAAAGTTATTATATAGGGTGCGTTCGATTAGCTTCGCTGGGTCTACCCCGCGGTGCTCACTCGGGTGAGCCCCTGACAAGAGCTAAACGAACGATCACTCACCGCTCTTGTAGTGACGTCATGCAACTCGGGCCAGCCCCCAAGTGACCCACTCTACAAGCAGGGAACTGTGAGCTGACCCTGGAATGACGTCACAGCTATTCAAACGCACCGAGGGAAGACCGGGGTCGACCCACCGACCCGCGGAAGCTAAACGAACGCACCCATACTTTTCACTTTGAAACAGCATCATCTGAACAAAATTCGTTTATAAAGAAAAATAAATGATTCCGGCGAAAATAGGGCCATGCAACTTGAAGTACTTTAAACTCTAAACGTACTCTTCCAAAAATCAAAGCTGCATCAACACCTTTATATGAGTTTCTCCGTAACTTGATATTTGGAATGATTGTACTTGTTTGTTCATTCACGCACGCCCGCACATTGGGGGGGGGGGGGGGGGTTGTACTGTTAAACACTGCCAGTTCCTGTCTTGAGATGAAACTATGTTTTTAATCTTCTATTGGAGGATTATTTCAAAAAGGGAAAGGAAGCCCGAAATCAACATCATTATTACCGCCGTTGACCACACCTCCCACAGTGGCGGATGAGAAGTGTTGCAACGTAGGCTCCCCTCAAAATAGGATTTGGCAGTTTTCAGTACAGAACAATAGGCCGCCCTGGCCGCTAGTCTTACCGACTGTAGTGTCTGTCACGCTGCTGTCTGAGCATCCACACGCCTCGGCTAGGCACATCCCAAGCTTAGTATAGCTCTTCCGGTATCGTTGACATATGAGACATAGCAGGATTGGGTTGAGAAGAGTGACACTTATGGCACACCACATGATGCTGGCTGGCATCCAATCCTTCTGGGGCTCATCCCTCGTCAATGCAACCATGCTGATTACCTGAGAATGAAAACAACCAAGTGTTGAACTTAAAAATGGAAGTTTTACTCATGCCGACTTTTCGTTCATCAGATAGCTGCTATCCACCACTTGAAATGACGTCATGCACGGCTACTGTCTGTAATTTGGGGAGTTATTTATTATTGTTATACCACCGTTATTATATAAATTTTATTGGTCGAGAGTCTAACATATGGATATTAATAAAACCTTCATACAAAATGGCAGACATTTTTAATATGCTCGTATCATGGGTTTGTGTTCCCCTATTAATGGTTGCAAACTAGAAAGACAATTAATTAGTATGTCCAAAAGCAATCATGTACTATTCCTTCAGGAATATCCTATCAGCATTACAGTGTGTATTCAAGTCACCTTGAATCCAGATTGAAATAATTTCCAATTTAAAATCAGTAGAAGAGATCCACAGGGGGAATGTACCGCTGTTTGTCTTTGGTGTTATTTGAATCAGACAGAATGAGTTGTGCTTATTAGTATACACATAATGAATGTTTATGAGTGCAATGGTGCGAATATGTTCATGAGTTGAAAGATGGTATACACATAATGAATGTTTATGAGTGCAATGGTGCGAATATGTTCATGAGTTGAAAGATGGAATGTTCTATTCAACGAGGCGGAGCCGAGTTGAATGGAACATTCCAGCTTTCAACGAATGAACATATTCGCACCATTGCACGAATGAAAAACATTCATTATTTGTTTTATATAACATCCAAGTAGAACTTTGTCATTTTGATTGAAAGAAACAACTTCCAAAACAAACAATTTCAACTGTAGAAGCCGAATGCTTAATTTTACTATGCTTTCTTGCAGTAACACCTGCTGCGTTACCAAAGACACGCGCACGCAGTGATGTTTTTACTCAGCTTTTTCGTTCCATCCGAAAAGTACCATTGCACGCTGGCAGCGTGCCAGCGTGCAATGGTACTTTTCGGATGGAACGAAAAAGCACGGCGAGTGACTCAGCGTGCAATGGTACTTTTATTTGCTATCACGTGACGGACAATCCTCCAATCAAATGGCAAGGATCTGCTTGGGTGTTATATAAAATGTTCTATTCAACGAGGCGGAGCCGAGTTGAATGGAACATTCCAGCTTTCAACGAATGAACATATTCGCACCATTGCACGAATGAAAAACATTCATTATTTGTTTTATATAACATCCAAGTAGATCTTTGTCATTTTGATTGAAAGATACAACTTTCAAAACAAACAATTTCAACTGTAGAAGCTGAATGCTAGTAATTTTACTATGCCTTCTTGCAGTAACACCTGCTGCGTTACCAAAGACACGCGCACGCAGTGATGTTTTTACTCAGCTTTTTCGTTCCATCCGAAAAGTACCATTGCACGCTGCCAGCGTGCAATGGTACTTTTCGGATGGAACGAAAAAGCACGGTGAGTGACTCAGCGTGCAATGGTACTTTTATTTCTATCACGTGACGGACAATCCTCCAATCACATGGCAAGGATCTGCTTGGGTGTTATATAATACTGGCTAATTATGGTTAAATCTGAGTATTCAAGCCAATGCTTGATATGATTGGTTTTGGTATTGTGTAAAGGTTTGTAAAGACACTGGACACCCTTGGTTGTCAAAGGTTCTCACTTGGTGTATCCAAGAATATGCCTAAAACAACAAATTTATGAAAATAAATTAAAGGTAAATAACTGGAAAAGGATATTGCGCCCTCTGTTGAGTATAATATTTTGACTTCATGGTTCTGAAAGTTGCATTATAGAACAGGTGTTAACCATGTTGGCGTCTGTATGTCGACGGCGAAGAGGTTCATGTACTTTATAACGTGCTGTTGCAGAGACTTAGCCACTTACAGGAAAAATAGAAAGCTACACAATGTTATGAATTATTAAAACATAATTTCGTTTGAATTAACGTCTAGCTGTGCGTCAAGGACCCCGAAGTGTTACAAATCGGCAGTTAACATTATTATAATTATATTGTTCTCCTGAATTTTTTATGAAGAGAATAGGTCAGTGCTAAATTGAGAGATTGAGCCTTGTACTTTATCCCCGCGTTTGAAAAGCTTAAACTTATTAT